>NW_026057577.1:65486534-65786534 GCF_023721935.1 Panthera uncia
GGTGTGTAAAAGATAACCTTGCCGACTACCAATGACATAATACACACTGAGATGCCATATTCAAAACTAAAACATGATGATCTAAAACAATTTAACTTTCTTAGATATCTAAGTTTTGTTTTCTAAGCAAAGATCGCTAATGTGAGGTAAGCACTGTAAACCACAGGAAAATTGAAGTCCCATAGGTCATTAGCACAGCCTTGCCTCAGGGTAAGGACATCTTTTTGCCCCCCTTCCCCCTCTCCCACCTTACTCACACAAGCAAATGTGTACCCACCCACAGCCGCACACATGCACATACTGATGCTGCATTTACAAACTACAACAGTCTGTCGGAAAATGAAGAACTGGTGTCAGTTACCTGAATATTTTTGTCTACTCTGACATCTAACAATTTGTCTCATTACTCACCCCGCCACCAGAGAGGCCAAACCCATCAGCAGTTAAATTGACTGATTGTGTGTGTGTGTGTGTGTGTGTGTGTGTGTGTTTTAATCAAAATGCCTGCTCCCTAGAAAAGTCACCTGCTTTTGCAATGGTTCAATGCTGCCTTTGACCAATTCAGAGGCCTCTTTTTCCTTTGCTCACTCCTTTACAGAATTCCCTCATGCATCTCTGCATTCCCTCACGTATCGATTCTTTTTGGAATGGGGCTTTCAGCCTCCTCTCTGTGGAATTTAAGTTCATATTTCTTATTAACCCATTGCCTCTCTGATACATTTTGGTAGAAGACCTCTTTATAATTCCTATTAAGTATAAATTACTGTATAATCACAAGGGACACAAACTAATTTGCAAAATCCTGCAATCCTCAGTGGCCCTTCCTATCAATAGGGTCAATGAGCTCTTATGTTTGATGAGTGAGTGGGTGGGTGAGGGGTGAGTGAGTGGGAGAGCAAAAGGCTCTGTCCTTCCTCTTAATGTATTTAATATTTGCCTTATTGATGCTGAAATGGGTAGAATAGTGAGACTTCTAAGAGGCCCATTGCAGCACTTCCCCTGCAGCAGGAGCTCAAAAAGGATGCAAAGTGCAAAGCACTGTGATTACTTTCAGACACACAGTGATGATGGGCTGGAAAACTAAGTTTTAGGGCTATACTCCAATCAGAGGCAAGGGACCAGTGTTGGCACAGATGATTCACTTCACTTAAGAAATTTACCTTAATGCTTCTGAGTCGGGAGAAGCAGTCTCAGTGTTTTGTTCTGTTTACCAAGAAATATTTTTGAAGATCTCTGTAGCAATCATCTTTGACACGGTTGACAAATGATTCTGTGAAGCATTTGTTGGTCTCATTCAAAGTTTTAAAATACTTTTGTATAAATCTCTGATGATTACTGCTTTATTGTCATTCTTTGATTAATTGAACAATATTAAAGAAAGTAGAAGAAACCCTTTGGAGTCTCCCAGTGACATTCAAGGGCTTTTTATGTGTGAGGTCCATCAAGGTTAATGAAAGTTACCCCTGCAATTCCTTAGGCACCGGTGGGAGAACAGATCATTTAATTTCTATTCAGATGCCATCCCCACATGGAGTATCTGATCTGTTGGGGAAGTGAGAGATGCAAGTTGGATGAACTAGAAGCTGACATACACAGCAGGTCATGTAGAATTGAAGTTAACTTTCCTATTTGTCATCTTCTTAATTAATATTATGTGACCAAACTATCAGACTGGAATATTATTTAAATCGTTTTCACTCTCTTGGAAAATTTACTCTGCCCTCATAAAGTATAGTAGATGGGGGCAGTGGCAAAACTTAAGGCCACTTGCTTGAAAGAAAAGAAGTAACAAAATAAGATCTATTTTTGGAAATCACAAAATTGTCAAGTTTCAAATGGAAAGGCAAGGCTTTGTGTTCCTGGTTTTATTTTATTTAAGGTCGTATTTCACCATGGCTGATAGTTATCCTGAAACACTTGTGCTTCGTTATCGTGAAGGAAAAGTGTGTTTCTGCAAGATAAACCCTTCCCAAAGAGCGAACACTAGATTAGAGGGGTTATTAATTTGATCTCATAAGGTGACCAAAAGAATCATTGTAAGTGATCCTACCTGACTCTTTAACGCTTATTTATTTTTGAGAGAGAGAGAGAGAAATGGAGAGAGAGACAGAGACAGAGACAAGCATGATCAGGGGAGGGGCAGAGAGAGAGGGAGACACAGAATCCAAAGCAGTCTCCAGGCTCTGAGCTGGCAGCACAGAGCCCAACACGGGGCTCGAACTCACAAACCGTGAGATCATGACCTGAGCTGAAGTCTGACACTTGACCGACTGAGCCACCCAGGTACCCCATACCTGACTCTTTAATAGGAAATAGGACTCACAGGTGATACCTACAAAGTAAGGTTAAAATGCATCGTGACTTTTTTAACCAAGTTTATCGGAAACCAAAATTGAGAGCATTAGAAACTATTTTTACCAAGATCTGAAACCTTTCGGTCAAATCAGAGGAGATGGTTTCTGAGTTTATCTGTATGTTGATCTATGTAGATCTGTAGAGCCTGTGAGTCCCCATCCGAGGGGGCCTGCCATGCAACTTCACCTTATCATCCCCCTCTCTATGCTTCTCTGCCTCCCCTATAGTCACTCTGGATCCTTCTTGTTCCTCAACACACCAAACACATCCTGTTTTCAGGGCCAGTGTACTTGCTGTTTCCTCTGCTGAGAAAGTTTCTCCCCCTTGATCTTCATGGTTCACTCCATCAAGAATTTCACACTGTTGCTTAAATGTCTTTTGATCAAAGATGTCTTCCCTGATCATCACCTGTAAAACAGCACCCTGTCACCCCCATCCCCTTTCCACTGCCTTTATTTTTCTTCCTATCACTTATTACCATCTGACATATATTTGCCTTTTTAAATGTCCCCTCTCCAACCCCAACTACTAAAATGTGGGATCCATGAGAGCCAGCTTTGTTGGCTGCCATTTCCTCGGCCCCTAGAATAGTGCTTGGCTCATAGGAGATCTTTGATAAATTTTTGTTGAATGAATGAACAAATGAATGAATGAATGAATCACTTCTCCTTTGACCCATTCATAACATCAACCACATCATCCTCTGAAAACAATACTTTAGAGAAACAGCACAGTTAATGTCAGGAACTTGACCTTGCAGCTTAATATTTGAATTTAAATCATGATTTTATAATTTATGAGTTATGAAAACTGGAGCAAGATAAATTATATCTGAGTTTCATTCTCTTCATCTGCAACATTGTTATACTAATACCTATATTATTGAGACATTAAAAAAATATAAATCAGTGTCTACTACACAGTCACTATTAGCATGTACATACTTAAGACTATTGAAATCCAGGGCGCCTAGGTAGCTCAGTCGGTTAAGTGTCCGACTTTGCTTCAGGTCATGATGTCAGGGCTCGTGGGTTCAAGCCCCACATCGGGCTCTGCGCTGACAGATCAGAGCCTGGATCCTGCTTCGGATTCTGTGTCTCATTCTCTCTATGGCCCTCCCCAACTTGTGCTCTGTCTCTGTCTCTCAAAAATAAATAAAGGTAAATAAAATTAAAAGAAAAAAGAATATCGAAACGCTTCATGACATAGTAGGCATGAATTCTCTTCTATAACTCATCAAGTTTAAGAATTGTCACTGTTTAAATTTTTTCTAAAGTAGATAAAAGTGCTTCAAGTCCCTTCCTAATTGAATGGAAGGAAAGACAATATTTGTGATAATTTGGGAAGCTCCTCCACCTTAGGTCATGTAAGAATTCTTTTTTTTTTTTTAAATTCTCTAAGTCTCAACTTATTTTTTTTTTAATGTATGAAATTTATTGTCAAATTGGTTTCCATACAACACCCAGTGCTCATCCCAAAAGGTGCCCTCCTCAATACCCATCACCCACCCCCCATCAACCTTCAGTTTGTTCTCAGTTTTTAACAGTCTCTTATGCTTTGGCTCTCTCCCACTCTAACCTCTTTAGTCATGTAAGAATTCTGGGGTTCTACCCACTCAGACTGTTTGATGAATCACCCTCCGGCCTTCAGTTCACACTGGTCCCTTGAAAGGCTCAATGCTTGAGCAACATCCCTTGAAGACTAGTGGCTTAAATGCTCTAAAATTATAGACTCAGGGCCTAGTCTCCATCCTTTCCAGGTATTACCATAACTGCTTCCATCTAAGGTCTTGCCACCTCTGTGATATTGCGTGGGGCCAAAGCTCTGATCCTGTCACCTGCAGAACAAGTAAGACTCCAGCTCCTTTCTTACCCCATCTTCCAAAACACTCTACAAACCTCTCTCGCTTCTCTCATTGGCTCCTTTTGGACTCACTTAATCCTCGAGGGTCTTCTCCCCACTGACATGTACAGCCCCATTATTTCAAAGGGGCTGGGCTTTTCCAAGCCAGACTATTGGGTGAAGGTTACCTTTAGATTCCTGGAAATTTAACAACTCCTGGGTCACAGAAGACAATGACTTGGCAATTTTCTTAAGGTGTGGGAAGGGGAAAAAAATATGTATGTGTATATATATGTATATGTATGTATATATATGTATATGTGTGTATATATATATATATATATATACATATCAGAAGAGAACACAAATTGTCCTGCCAAAATTCAATGTAATCAGAATTCTGGAAAGTGGAGACAATGTACTAGCATGTCCCTTCAACCTAATCATGTTAAAATCCCTTAAAGGGAGTTCTGTCTCCACTTAGAGTTCTTAAATGGTTAAGTATCAGGTACTTTCCAGGCTTCACAGCTAATGGGTCAAATCAAGGAATAGGAGTCAGCACAGCAATAATACAACAAGACTTGTGGCTCTGAGGCCTCAGGTGTAATTGCTGGCATTCTTTCCTAAGTTCCTTCTCTCTGCTACTAGTTACTTCTTTTTTCCTTCAGTACTGCCTTTGCTTCTTTGGTCAGCCTATGTTTTCAAGAGTACAGTAGTATACTCTCCTCATATTACCCTTATGTGGAGCCATAGAGTGAATATATTAAAATGAAGCTGGACTAATGGTATTGCTACTTCCGTTTCTGATACCAGTATTGACAGTGGACAGACTCTGCTTTGCTGGTCCCCAAGCCTGAAATTTATAACTTCTTTTACTAGGAGCTGACATCTTTCTCCAGCTCCTTCTCTTACTCCTTATAACTCATCCAGAAAGTCTTAGGAACTTCTTGCTATCTCTAGAGGAAACTGGTGTTTTTTTCTTGTCTCCCTTATTTACATCGGGATTGGGGCTTCCCCAAGACAAATTCTCGTCCTCACCCAGCTCATCCCCAAACTCAGGCCATCCCTCCCAGAGGATCCCCACACATTTTCTCATGTTTGTTTAATAGTTTAATATTTATAAAGAATTTTTTTTGCATACATTATCTTCTTTGACTCTGTCAAGAATCTTGTGTTGCAGAGAATTTTCTTGTCTTTACTTTATAGGAGACAGAAATGGGGTGTAGAATGGTTAAGTGTTTTGCCCTCTGTTAGAGCTATCAGGTGTTAACTGGAAGTCAAACAAAGGTCATTTGACTACAAATCTTTCCCTTCTTGCCCGTATATGATACCTGTGAGGTTCTGATTTGTATTTCACACATTGTCAAACATAGTATGCTATTTGTTATATCTCTCTGATAAATACTTATTGACTTATCATATTTGCATGTGCCAGAACATGTTTCGGAACTAGTTTGGAAGGACAGGAAGACATTTTCTTGAACTTGAAGGTCACAAAGCAAACTTCTGCCAGGGAGATCTGTACTGACTCAAATATTTTCAGAGATCAGAGAGATCTCTGAATTATTTTATGTAAGCAGCCTACTCTAAGTGATACTGTGATAGTCTGAGGGACAGAGGGAAAATGTACTATAAACCAGGAGGGGGTAGGAAGTGGGAATTTTACAAAAATAATTTGGAGCAAGATAACTGTCACTCCTCAAAAGACAATGCATGGCAGGAATAAGATACACTGATAATACAACTAGCAGGGGAATATGATGTGGATGAAATAACTATCCTGGGTAGGAGAATGAGAGGTTCCAGGGGCTTGGGGGTAGCAAGGAATAGAAAAACTCATGGCATTCTTTAGAGCAATGACTAGGGACTAGGTATTGCCATTCTCATCAAATGTTTATCTAGAGATCTAAGTAGAGATAGAAATTCCTAGTTGAACTATATTTCTTTGAACTCAACATGGGTGTCCAAATTTAAGAATGTTAAACTGAAGTCAGTATATTTCATGAAACTGGAAAATATGAGTCATTCAGCCTTTTTGCTGGTTGCAGTGTCAACAGATTAACTTTGCAGAGATCACAATTCTCTTCCCTTGCTATATTGTAATTTTTAGTTGAAGCAATTTCCAATATAAAGAGAAATTAGATTTTACACACTAAGGTCAACATCTCAAGCCATGACAGAATATCTAAATTAATGCCATTATTCTCAGATTTTTAAAAAATGGTATCTGGTGTTGAAATTGCAAAAGGCGAATGCCATATTTTAAATCCTATATATACAAATATTTCTATTATTCTATATAAATGAAAGAATAGCATTTCTTTTTCATCGGATTGCCTTAAAAGCTTTGTCTTCCCACTTTCCTATTATGTCTTCCCACTCCAAATATTGAGAATGAATGTGGGGCCACTAATTCAATTATTTCAGTGTCCAATCGTTTGCTTCAGCTGTTATAATGGCTAAATAGTTAACAATTGATTGGAATAAAAAAACCCACATAACACCAAAATGAATAGAATGTATCTGATCTGTTATTCAGTCATGTACACTACAATAACTGATCTGTTAGGCCATTGGAATAGCTCTAGCACACCTTCTAATTGTATGAATCTTGTACCAATAAATTGCTTTGCCTGAAAACAATACTGAACTGAAATTTTCCCTTGCTGCCATTTCTTCTCTCCCATTTCAATGATCTCATTTTTCCCCCAAATAGAATTTGTTTTATTTTCCATATCTAAGAGTAATACAAAAGTTGGAAAGGAATCATTTATATTTGCCTTTACTAATCAAGGCCTGAATTTGTAAAATGTAGGTACCTTTTTAGTTAACTACAAAAATGTTAGCAGAGAAGTGAATGACAGCGGGTAGAGCTTACTGAGCACTGTATTTGAATAATATGATGATGTTTTTATACAGACTTATCAATATATTTTACTCCTTATAACTTTCCAAAAGTCAACATTTAGAAATAAAATTGTCCACGCTTTAGGTAGGCTTGAAACTTCGTTTCTTAAAAGTCTGAGAAATATCTTTTCATCCAGTATTGTTATAGAGTATGAACAAGATGTTCTTGCCCTGCTTTCAAAGGAATTTAAAATTGTTTCTGATTCCATATAACTCAGAAGTAATTCTGAGTATTTTTACAAAACAACAATATGCAATTTCCACTAGACTTGGAGTTGCAAAATCATTATTGTTACTATGGAGTTTCTTAACAATTTTGTTGGGTTCCCAAATGGACATGAATACTTGTGTGTGTCGTAGATTGTCTGTGACTTCTATATTCCTCTGATTTAGTTCCAACAGGAGAGGGAAAGAAAGATAATTAAAGTTCAAGAAAAATCTTTAGTAGTATAGGCAGAAACAGATAAATTATACATGAGAAGAAAGAAACAATATTTTATGAGCTATACAAATCATAGTTCTGATAGACACTCTCCTGCTCAAAAATTCCCTGTTGCCTATAGAATCACAACCCAACTCCAGACTCCTTAGCAAATTCATTGAGCATAAACAGAGTTGTTCACTCTTGACTTCCATCACTCCTCCCCAAGCAGTTTATGTTATATCCAGTCCAGGTACTCCATGTCACACAAAAATGCTCTGTATTTGCCCACCTGGAGGATTTTTCTCTTGCCATTTTCCTGTCTGAGATGTATCAATTCTGTCAAACCACTCCTGTCCCCCTTATACTGCTACACCAACTGTCTGCATCTTTCAAGGCGATGTTTAAGTGGTTTCTCCTCTGTGAAGTCTTCCTTAATTCAGCTGGAAGAAATCTCATTGGTTTGTTCTGATGGAAATGTGTGACTTTCTGTTCTTATTCATCATAGTCTACCTTTTATTATGGTTGTGCACGCTACTTTTTTGTTATATTGTAGAATTCTTAAGGGGAGAGAAGATGCCTCATTCATTTTTATATCTCCCCATGATCCTAGTGCCATACTTTCCTGATAGTAGATCAAGAAAGATTTGTTGCATTCAACTGAACTGAAAAATGTGAACTCCACTGAGAATCCTGTAATCAGAAGTAAATATTTTGGTGTATTTGTTAAATAGAATTCTGTCTCTCTTCCTCTTCTCCTTGTAAGTGAACTTTGGATATTTAAAACCACTAAGAAAAAATCAGATGTTTTAAAAATTAATCATGAGCCTATTTTTCATAATATTCTGATCAAATGTTAAAGTAGGTAGAAAGATGAAATAAACCAGAATCAGCATTGTGTGTTCCTCAAAATCTACATTGGGTGTGATTATGAAAAATTACCAGGTATGTTGTATGGAAACCAATTTGACAATAAATTTCATATATTTAAAAAAAAAGAAAGAAAAAGAAAAATTACCAGGTAAATGGCTTTGGGGTTAATGATTTTACAAGTTATTTAAACTGTCCATCATTTAGAAGTGGCATACCTTGGTGTTCCACCTTGACTGAACTTGAGGCTCTTGTCAAAGGGAGCCCTCCAATCTAAAGAGGCAAAGTTGTATAACCTTCTTAATAACCACCTAGTACTTTTCAGTGAACTGTGTTCTTCCACTGGGACAAATGCCTTCTAATATTTTATATATTCCTGGTCAGTGACTTAAAAAAAAAAAAAACCTACCCAATTGCAGTCTGCCATTCAAAAGGAATATTTCTGCAAAGAAAAAGATGTGAAAATGTAGGCATTCAAGTGAAAATTCAATCCTTCACAGTACAGAGCCTCTGCGAAGTCTTTTAAATGACCCTTTTTATCATGGTGCCATGTCTGTACCTTTCTGAATAGTGAGACCTGGTAAGAAAAATAGATGTATGTATACAAGTGGTTGAGTAATGTATTACTCATATGCACTTTGTTCTTTTTGGCAAACTGACCTTATCAAAAGAAAGAAAGCTATACATTGTGACAAGCTGAGCCTTACCAGAAAGTCTGAATTAGAAGTGCGAGTCCTCTGTTATCTGGATTAAAATGTGATCAGAACAAAAAAAAAATTGTCATTTAACCTCTTGAGAAGTCAAGATGCTAGACAATTGAGTTCCTTTTAAATCAAAACCTAAGCTTTCTTGTTACGTTTAGATTAAACCATCAGAGATGATTTACATTAAAAACAATAACAAAAATAAATACTTTTTTCCTCTAAACACTTGTCAAGTTTTTTGTAATGTTCAAATAAAGTGTTAGATTTCTTGATTGCCTACACTATTATAGAGAACTATTTTAAGAAGGTGGTAATCAAATAACCGTCATCACTTGATCCAGGGAAAATGTTGTGCCTTATTTTTTACCTCCATAGATCAGTTTTAAATGAAAATTTAAACTTCTGCAATAATATTACACAGTTATCAGAATGTTTTGGTAGTTATTTGAGAAGCCTCTTGGAACATAAAAAGACTCTTCTGTCGATTTAACCCATTTTAGTACAAATATCAAATTATTTTTCAAATTAGTGGAGGAATAGTGAATCAAATTCATTCCTTTAAAAATAAGCAGACATATACAAGCCAAACTTGCTCATCTGCAGTCTTTTTTTCCCTTTGTAATAAACAACCCCTTTTCAAGCAAGTACATAAAGATGGATAAAGTAATCTGATATGGGTAAAGCCAAGAGGGGGAAAAATGGCATCTGACATAACACAGGCACATAAAACTACTGCTATTTTATTCACATTACAGGAGTATGTATGTTGCCGCTGCCTAGTTATTGTGCATGTGAATTTGCCAGATCTAGACGTATTTGCCTAATTAATTACTATGCTGTTCAACAATGATGGGTAATGGTCCAAGCAGCCTGCTCCCCTTCAGATCACCGATGGAATTCATGCACGCATAATGCGCTCTCTTCAGAAAATGATCCCAACAAGCTCTATAATTATTTTTTCTTTTGAAATAAAAGCATCAATTCAATTATATGTTAAAACAGTTTACAGGAGAAGGAAAGGAAAGGAAGCAGGATCCTTCTCTTTTTCTTTTCACCTTCCTGGGTAGAAAGCTGGAAGGCAAGCTTCCCCTACCCTACTCTTTCCAGTAGCAAACTTCGATATTAAAAAAATAATTGCTGATCAAAATTGTTCATCATTACCCTTAATTGGTCTGTTGGTTTTCAATAGTTTTCTTCGTTAAAATAGATGAAGGTGTTTTCTTCCACGTTCAATTATACATGCTATCTCTCCGTGCTGGTAAGCAGATGACTAAGCTTATGATGTAGCAGATCAAACAAAGAACCCTCGTGTACAAATGCTTGGCAGTCTCCGTAAACTGGGTTAATTAGCATTGTAATTAACTCACGTGATGACTACAACAAAATCAGAGTAACCTAAGAATCACTTAGAAAGGATACCAAGGGGTGCCTCTCCTCCCCCCGCCTCTCCCCCACACACATACACTTTGTTTCTAGTGCTGGGGAAACCCGGAGCCATACCCTCCTGCCAGCTGGCAGTTCCCCACTTCCTGGCGGTGCAAACCAAGCTCTGTCCCCAGGCCTTGGACAGCAAAGAATGCACAGGGCTCGCCTGGGTCGGCTATAGCAAGGTTGCTAAGATTTTAGTGTAGCGCAAGATGTTGCCAATTAAAGATAGCTTATTAAAAAGGCCTTCTTCCTTTGCCTTTGCTGAAGTGGACAGAGTTCTCTTTGTTAGCATGAGAACTGGAAGCGAGAGTGGACATTTGGACTTCCTTTCATGTAGACTTCTCTGCTTAGTGAGGAGTAAATGTTAAGTATACTACATGGAGTTCTACTTACATGCTTCCCCACCAACATTGCCTGTACAATAGTGGGGCCAGCAGGCCTAAACGATTTTCTTTGGAATTTTACATGTGATGATTAAGGCATCTTGCTAATTGATACAGGTTTTTGTACTAATTTCGTAAAAAATAGTTCCAAAGTTTTACCTGGAGTAAGGGAGGTCAGAGACTATAAATAAAAATCAAAGGGAAAAAAATGACCGTTGCAGGAAAACAAATCAATATTTGGAATAGCATAATTCACTCTTTAAATAACTTTGTGTCACATAAGATTAATTATTCATTATTCAAGTGTTTTCACCTTTTATTTCATTTGATCCTTACAATTACCTGTCAAAAGAGCTATGGAAGTTATTTTAATTCCCATTTTACACAATAGGAAAAGGCCTCAGAAGTGTTAAGTGACAGCAAACATAATCAACACAGACATAATCCTCAGACTTCTAGCTCAGAGACCCTTCCACCATGGCAACTCACCATGTTTAAAGACTGGGAAAGTTTGTTTTTGTTTTTTTAAATTAGTCTTGATCTAACTGCAACTCATTTGTTATTATGAATTTAAATTTTCTGACTTAAACTAAATTGCTCTTAGTTTGTTGTTATGTTTAGACCTATGTAAATACATAAAATATCAAACATTATCAAAAAATTATAGACTAATTCTATTATAACACATTTAGCATGATCTAAGATTAATAATACCTTGAAGGCATGGCTCATCCACATTTTTTTTCATGATTAGAGTGAGATTTACTGAAGATCTCAGATACCGTACTTTCTTTTTCAAGGCCAATGCCCATTTATTTGGAAGAGAATTACATTTGTTCTCCTTTAAAGATATGTGCATGTGGTTAACAGCCATGAAAATATAAAAATTGGGGGATGCCTGGGCAGCTCAGTAAGTTAAGCATCTGACTCCTGATCAGCTCAGGTCATGATCTCACGGGGTCTTGGAATTCTTTGTCTGTGACTCCCTCTCTCTCTCTCAAAAATAAATAAACAAACATTATATATATATATATATATATATATATATATATATATATATAGTTTTCAAAACAGCAGATCCAGTCTTGTGTTAGAGGTAGCTTAAATGGAAGCAGAAGAGTGTTGATTCCAGGATTGATAATAAAAGCCCGGTAAATATTCATAAAATGCTATTTGAGATTTCCTAAAGAATCAGTGTACCAGAAAGAAAATGTATACATCATTAGCAAAAACTTGTGTCCACATTCTGTGTGACATATGAATACTTTTAATTAAGACACAATTTTTTCCTGTTATCTGTCACAGAATTATGTATGGATGGGCTTGATCTGAACATAAAAGAAATAACAAAAGACCTGATCATAGGCTTTTGCAGTGACTACTGGGAATCAGAGAGCTAATCCAAAGAAAACGCATACCCTCTGCTTGTACTTTCTTGTCTCCTTTTACAGAAGAATGTAGGAAAGTGAAACTAGGGGTGTGTTGGCTATGATTTAACCATCTTAATTATAATAGGGGGCAGAGAATAAATTGGCTGAAGGGTAATCAGTAGTAAGTGAGGCTAAGACTGATACAACAGACCTGTCATTCCCAGGCTTCAGGTTTAATTGGTGTTAGAAATGGAGAAGGGAAGACTCCAATACAGATTTCTTCTTAATTTGCAAACTACAGAAATAACTTTGGACTATGTTCGCTACCTGATTTTGAAATTTAAATACAAAAGACACAGGTGAGAAAATCATAATCTGCCAGTGTAGAGCACAATACGATATCCTGTACTTACCCATTGAAGCATAAAAGTGGCATGTGACAGATCACTTAAATGAAGTAAGATTTTTCAAGAGAAATAAAATAAGGATAAAAGTAAATGCGGTTATTATAAGTCAAGACAAAAAATATGTCAGTGCTCTAGGGGAAAACTAAAATTGCAAAAGTCCGCAAACTAAGTGCAAAGTAGCAATATAATATATGCAATATGATCTATTACATTTACTTTATCATTATGCTGTTTTGATTATTACATTTCCTCATAATAGTGCCTTCTCCTCTGCCTTTTCTTTCATCTCCTACATCTGGAGTCCAAGTGCAGGCTTTCAGACACCCATACCTGCTTGAAATTGCATGTAGGTTTTATGCAACTGTACTTCTATACTTATGAGAGGATGATCCTTAACTTTTATCAGATACACTAGAAACCCCATGTCCCCAAATGGTTAACTCAGCATCCTATGGCTATGAGGAGTCCTATGATAGTCCTATGGCCTATTCCCAGTGATTTTTTTTCTTTTAAAATTTCTCCATCTAGAGCACTGGGTGTTGTATGGAAACCAATTTGACAATAAATTTCATATATTGAAAAAATAAATAAATAAAACTTGCCTCATTAAAAAAAAAAAAAAATTTCTCCATCTAGATCATCAGTGCTCACACCCCGACTATGCTTCCCACATGCCTTCTTTACCACCTGTCTTCTTTCTCTAAGTCATCATCTATAGAAAATGCCATCAAATCAATCTTACTAAAACATCATCTGTATCATGTCTCAAATCCATTAAAAAACAAATAAAAACACTAAAGCTTTCACTTTACTTACAGGGTCAAGTTTAGACCTCTCATTCTGGCATTCAAATTCATCTAATATTGGGTTCTCTCTCACCTCTACTAAGTGTAGCTAACATTTATGGACTGGAATTAATGTGCCAGGGACAATGCTAAGTGCTTTGTATAAATGGACTCATATACTCTCTCAAATGTCTCTATAAGATCAGTCCTATTCTATTTATAACCATCATAGATGCTTTACTGAGGCTTAGGAGGTGTGGTCATCTGCCAATTTTACACAGTGAGTGGCAGATCCAAAATTCAAACCGAAGCTGCTTAGCCCTGCATGAGTTTTTAGCCATGAAACTCCCTCCAGTCTACCTAATTTGCTTCTTGCCAATGTGAACCTTTCTCTAGATAGCTGGGGATCTTTACTATCAACTGAACAAAGTGTGTTTCTGACCTCAAGCCTTTTTCAAACTCTTTCCCTCCCATTATTCAAAGTCTCACCTCTCCTATAATAAGCTCTACGTAGCTCTTCTTAGAACCACAATGTTCATTTTCCTCTTCCCTGTGTTGATCATACACAATTTTGCTCTGTGACTCTTCTCTAACTGGACAGTAAGCTACTGGTGGGCAGGGCTTTGATCCTGTATTTTTGTTTTGTCATCGTCAGTACATCAACCTGTTCCTTTCATCAAGTTTGCACTGAAAAAAAATACATATTGAGGGAATAAATTAACCTGAACTTCTAGAGAGTGTCATGTTTGAAAAATGATACTATAATTAGTTCTCTAACATTCTATTATATCTTGATAAAAGCTCTTGTATATGGTGGCAGGTGGGCTTATCAGCTATTGCTACCATGCTAAACCTGACTTTCTATCCTTTTTCAATTTGCCTGGGGTAAATTTGATAGGTGATAAATAGAAACTGCCCAAGGTGAGTGCCAGTGTGTGTGATTTGGGGGGAAGAATTCATTTTCATCAAAGAAATGCTCTGTTATAAATGAAAAATAAAAGAAATCCCTGGTTTACTTTCTTCTTGAGAAAAGAATCTATTTAGAGAATAATCTCTCCCTGATCCAGAGTTAGAATCTCTGCTCAAAAAGGGCAAGAAAATTCCAAGGACTCAGATTTATACACAGTTCTTGGGAGCATGAAGAGCCTTCAGTTCTTTTAATCCTTCTTGTGGATACATGGAAGAATAGAAGTCTCTAGTGCATGGACCAATGTTAGATTGCCCTATCAACACTCTCTTCAGGACTGGGTCCTTCCTCACCATCAGACACTCCAGCACAAACTGATAGAAAGATAACAGCAAAGGCAGAGTTGTACTCATATGCTTAAGAACTCAGTTCTCTCAGGCAGAACTATCTACATTCAAACTCTTTATATTTTCTTCTCTTATATACATAGAACACCTTGTGTTTTTCATATCTAATGAAAATACATATTACCCATTTATTGTTGAATCTTTAGAAAAATGTAATATGGAAAATGTTTTGTAAAATAATTCATGTTACAGTTGATCTGGGTAATTATATAATGTACATATATATGTATGTGCAAATTTATAATAGAATGCTTTGACTATTTAAAAAATCCTTTTAAAATTTCTAAAAGTAACTCACTCCTGAAGCATCTAATCGCTCAGTGGATAACACCCAGGGCTTGGATGCATCACTATAAATGACTCAGCTTTCCTTTTAATAGTTTAAAATGCAGGGCTTAGACTAAATCAGGAATTACTTAAATGCTTACAGACAGAAGGCAGATAATGAATGCTTGAAGTGGAGTTGGTGGAAATCTAAGAAGTACTGAGGACTGGGGCAAATTGAAGAAAGTATGCCCTGTCTAAAGAGAATAGCTAATGTTCAGTCCCAGATGATTTTACCCTGTAAGACCCAGTGTTATAAAACTTTCCAATTCTTTATGAGAAGCAAGGTTTTGTTTTTTGTTTTTTTTAATGTGAAATGCTCTAGGTTTTTTTTTTTTAATTTTTTTTAACGTTTATTTATTTTTGAGACAGAGAGAGACAGAGCATGAACAGGGGAGGGTCAGAGAGAGGGAGACACAGAATCCGAAACAGGCTCCAGGCTCCGAGCTGTCAGCACAGAGCCCGACGCGGGGCTCGAACTCACAGACTGCGAGATCATGACCTGAGCCAAAGTCGGCTGCTCAACCGACTGAGCCACCCAGGCGCCCCAAAATGCTCTGGTTTTTAATTAACCCCCCCTTTTTTATTTTTGGAAACTGGGCAGGCCAAACAAAGCACATATGAGGATGGAATCTAACCCAGAAGCTACCAGTTTATTACTAAATGGTGGAGTGAATGGTCCATACCTACTTATTTGACCCATGTAACTTGTACATATGTGTGCAGCTATTTCCAATATACGGCTTCAAAAAACCTTTTTTAAAATTAAGGATATTCAACCATAATCAGTGTGGCTGAATTAAGAACAATTCCTCTTAGATACACTATTAAAAATATTTCATAGATGGAAGAATAAATCTATAAATAAATCTATAATATAGCGTAACTTCAACAAAACTTTTCATTCTGATCTTCATGATGTGTTCATTAATCAACTATGGTTAAGATTAAGTAAATATTTTCAGATGGATATAAGACTGTACCCAGAAGGGGTGTCTGGGTAGCTCAGTCAGTTAAGAATCTGACTTCAGCTCAGGTCATAATCTTGTGGTTCATGGGTTTGAGACCCGCATTGGGCTCTGTGCTGACAGCTCAGAGCCTGGAGCCTGCTTCCGATTCTGTGTCTCCTACTCTCTCTCTCTCTACCCCTCCCCCACTCATCCTCTGTCTCTCTCTGTGTCTCAAAAATAAATAAGTGTTAAAAAAAAACATTTTTTTAAAACTGTACTCAGAGAAAGGTTAATAGACTCTGGACCATCCTAAAAATGTTTTTTTTTTTTTTTTGAAGTTAGTAATTAATAATTATTTATTTTGAGACAGAGCTCAAGCAGAGGAGGAGCAGAGACAGAGGGAGACAGAGAATACCAAGCAGGCTCTGCACTGACAGTGCAGAGCCTGATGTGGGGTGCAGTCTCACAACCGTGAGATCATGACCTGAGATGAAATCAAGAGTTGAACATTTAACTGAGTGAATCCCCCAGGCACCCCATCCCAGAAAATGTTTAGCAAATAATATTCTCGAAGAATTAGTCTTGGCCTCATCTTATGTAACATCTTCTTAACATATATGATAGAATTGAGCACTGCTCCTTATCCTAAGACTCTGGGGAAGTGACTTGATGACCTGCATCCATCTGGCTCACTTGTAACTCTCGAAAAGGGTATCTCTTTTTCTGGAGCATTCCATGGAGTACATTGGAAGGATGTTACAGAAACGTAAGAAATGAACATTTCTTCCACTGTAAAGGCTTTGAATATAATTTAAAATATCAAACACATATATGAAATGAAATAAGTTTATTCTACAAAACTGATCTGGTAGAAAGTAACATCAAGCAGTGCCAAGACAGAAAGGCATTCGATCAAGTGGTATCAATCACCACAAACTCCCTGGAGGTGAATCTCACACTGGACTTTGAAGAAAGCTACAAGGCCAGGCAAGACAGAGATTAACAAGCCATGCTAGGACTACTGTGTTTTATGTTTGAAGTGGTAAGACGAATAAGCCAAGTGTAAGACTCTCTCTAGGCAAATGAGATAAAAGGCAGCAGTTATGAACAAAGAAAAAATGGTGCCATTCCACAATCCATAAAATGGAGTACTGATACAGAATATATAAAAAAGAATAATTACCAAATTCATCCATCAGGGTTGATTTTAATATTGTATTAAATCGTTTGTTAGCATTATGACCCTTCATTTTGACCAAAGAATAGTGCTTTGATAACTGACATATCTGATTAGAGTTCTGTGTCTGCTTTTTCTGAAAAGCAAATATTGTAACTATATTGCTATTTACAAATCTATATTCAGTTCAATTTAAGAAGCATTTAGGAAATGTCTCAGTCTCTATAATCAAATAATGATATATATGAAAAACATCGGACAGTTTCTGACTCATATTAGTAATCATCATGGCATGGAGGAAAGAAATGTGGTAGAATGAAACAGACATGGATTTGAATTTATTGTGTCATTTGATAGCCTGGTGATCATGGGCAAGTCAACCAAGTTCTCTGAGTTTCAGTTTCCTCGTGTGTAAAATACGAATAGTTTCTATTTTGTAAGAGTGCTCTAAAGATGAGCAAAAATAAAATGTGAATCATGGCAGATGGCATTAAGTAACAGCTATTATTATGAAAATTATCATTATTAGTCATGTAACAATTGTAAGTTCCCTTATAAAATTCACAAGCACTCTGGGAATGAATCAATTTCTAAATTGCTATTGTAATGAAGGTAGGACATCTTTCCTGAGTTAGGATTCTAGAATCTTGTAAGCAGAAATATATTACTTATATTTTGTTATCTGTAGTCCTTAATTTAGGTATTAACTAAATTAGCTCAGAATCTTAGCTAAAACATATATACACTCACTTTTCTACAAAATATGATCAGATATTTGTAATAGGTTAAATTACTGTGCTTCTGATACAAGAAAGAAAAAGAAAGAAAGAAAGAAAGAAAGAAAGAAAGAAAGAAAGAAAGAAAAAAGAAAAGAAAGAAAGAAAGAAAGAAAGAAAGAAAGAAAGAAAGGCAAATTTCCCCTAGGATTTTTGTGGAAAATTAATCTGCTAATTTCTAAAGCTCACTGTGATTCAAAATGCCTTGTTGAGTCTTCAACACATGTATTGTTTTAAATACAGCAGATGCTTCTGTGTGGGGCACATTTCTACCCTCTGCATCACTTATGAAGCAGATAGAATGGGGTAGTGCTGCAGCCTAGCTGTGTGCCCCAAAGAAAAATATAGCCCAGAAAAAGTGCAAGAAGAATCGACTATTCAGAATATCTGCCTCTAAGTGCAGCATCAGGTAGAGAACACCTGAGCAAGGACATTCATTAGGAAATTTCTGTACACCAAATACACTCCTACACATGAAAGGGAGGAAAGAGCCCCCTTGATTTGTGTTTATGAGATTACAAATCATTCCTCCAGAAAATATAGAAAGACTCTCCCTCGGGTATATAACATAAAATGCCAAAGTCGATTAATTCCATTAATTCCATTAAAAGCACCTGAATAGACACTAAAAATTTCAGACATCTGTATCAATCTAAATCTATACATATCAGATAAATTCGTACTAAGATAAAAATAGAGGGGAAAAAAGAGAGAAATGCAAAATGCACAGAATTGTTTTCATCAGGATCAAGTGTAACACCTAAAGAATGAGCCAAATACTTTATCCTTGGAGAAACCAAGGTTAAATTATGAATATCTTAATATTTTCTGTATCAAAAATATTTTAATCACAATTCAAATTCCCTTTTTCTCTAGTTTTATAGATGGAGCTTCTTTGTTTATTCACTTTCTATAGAAATGATACAAAGAAAGAAAATTACCTATGTAAGTTTGGTAAGATTAAAACACGTACATTCATCACCAACAGTTGATTTTTTCTAAATACTTGTGGATTCCTTGCTTTTCAGTAATTTTAAATATCAAATTCATCTTTTAGGATGAGCCAACTTGAGCAGCCTGTGGCCTAAAAACTTATCGACTATACATATTTTAAAGCACCATTTTTCCTATCATAAAGCTACAAACATCTGCACTGATTACAATTAAAAACAGTGTAAAAGATTATCACTCCAATTATAGCTTTTTGTTCTCATCAAAATTCAGAACTGTCCTCAGACAGCAACGTGTGTGATGCCCATATGCCTTTTTCTTTGAAATGAAACCTCCCTGAGATTTTTTTCCCACTTCTTTAAAACAATGAATACGTGTAGTTGCCCTGAATTTATCTTTACCAGAAAACTAGCCTTTTATTGAGACACATGTTCAAAACTCTTTGAAAGCCTATTTTTCCTTTCTGATTATGTGAATCTACATAAAAGAAATGAAGAAAAGTACTGGTATGTTACCCAAAAAAAAGTTTCTATCTTTCCAGTTTTGGGGGGGTAATTTGAATGTCTTAAGGGACACTACTCTATGGTTTGTAATATTATTGACATAGGAAAGTATAGATAAACTACTGAATTTGAAATATGTATGCATTAAACTATTATAGAATATTACATTAAAAACTGAACCAATATTTCTCAGTTTTATAAGTTGTTTCTTTTTATATATGGAAATAAAACTGAAGTATATATGTAATAATTAGTAAAAAATAAAAAGTAAAAATTGAATATAATTTTTAAATTATCAATCAGGTAAGAAATTATATGAGAAAATCACTTTTAGGAAAATCATGAAACAGTTGTACAATTATATATACATATATATATATCCACATATATGTGTGTATGTATATATATATATATATATATATATCCACATATAGACATAAAATATCAGTAAGTATTTCTTGCTTAAGATTTAACATTGCTAAGTAAGGCAAAACAATTGGGGGAAAATATTCAGTATTTTGTGTGACAAATTTTCCACCATAGTTGTTTAAAATCTACAAATGAGGACAAAAGTGAAAACATGGATTGACCTTTCTTTAAGCAAATTTATATTAAAATTTAGTACAAAGTGGAGAAATTAAAGAACATTCTGTTTGGTGCAGCTTTTAAGAAGAACATCCTTACTTTCAAATATCTGTTCATCTAAATTAAATGGTGAAAACACAAATGTTCAAAAAGAACACAACTAAGGCAAATCCATCATAGCAATCAGAAAATGTTAAATTTAATTTTGTTTGTTTATAACTGAATTTTTGAATATTTAATACATATGCCAAAAATAAGGAAAATAGCCTATAAAATTATTTTCCCACAACAATATTATGTAAAATGTATGAAAAGTTGTTTCCACACCTCTTCAAAAGAACTAAATCCATTTACTAAATCCTTTCAAGTAGGGATATCTTATAGGAAATATTTATCAGCCATTGATCACCATGTATACAAATAAAGTTCCAACCTGTATTTCTTATTGCTCTCCAACCACAATAAAAAATATGATTTTTAGGCCACAGGTTCTTCAAAAATTTGTGTTTTACAGATACAATGCCACAGCTTTTTACACTGAAAGCCCCCTTTATTGATTATTCACAAACCTTAATCTTTGATCCATGTCTAAAACTCTACTGATGCTTGTTACAGAAATATGGAAATCTGCTTCTTTGCATCATTAGAAGGCATCTATACCTCATCGGTGAAAATATTATAAAGCTAATCTTTTCACATTACACAAGAAGGCAACTATATTCCCAGAGCAGAATGGTTTATATCTGTAGGTACAATAAATATAATATTAAAGTGTGTGAATCAGTGGGATCAAAAGGGAGAATTCCTATGCCAATGGAATAAATCTCAGGAAAGACAGAAATGTGTGATTTTGGTTAAGGGCAGTTGATATCAGTTGAAGACTGACTTGTTAAAGAAAGTTCATGGACACTCGCTATACATATGAATAGTGTGGATAAGGACATTTTAATGACATTTTGCAAGGATGACAATGGAAAGTTGTGTTTCTGAGAGTGACAAAAATACCTTAGCTGGTAAACTATACCTTTACAGTCTGATGTTCCAAGCACTGCTTGTAGGATAGCACATCAGAGCAGTGGTAAGAAAAAAGTGTCAGAGAGTATAACTATTTTAGGTGTTTCCAAGAAGGTGGTTCTTTGATTTTATCACCTTAGATTATGTCAGTATTAGAGTGCTGAAGAGGACTTTTTATGGGGGGTGGAGGGGTGTGGGGAGCCTGATAGAAGCACACATGCACAGACACACACACACACACACACACACACACACACACAATCTCTAAGTCTTTGAAAAACTGAAATTTTAAAATTCCAAAATAGGAATTTTAAAGGGAAGTTGTCGAGAAAGAATGTAATAAAATAGAATGTAAAGGAAAAGGAAAGGAAAAAAGAACCCTAATTTTTGAACTATTTCCACTCAAGCCAAAATGGCACCCCAAATTTAAAGCTAGGTTGTTTCAACTTCTGGGATTCTTTAACCTAAAGTCTTTATGTTTTTCAAGCAAAAAAACGCCTTTTTTACTGAGTTGTCTGAATAATTATGATCATTCCTCTCTTACTTGCCTTGTAGACACTAAACACAGACGACGCGAATCGGTACAGACACGAATTGGTTCCCTGAGACGAGGTCTTCGGGAGACTTCTCACACAGCCACTAGATGGCATGAGAGCACTGCATTGCGCCTGCTTGGCCACACTGCCGCTTGCAACATTGAGGCGTTTATTCCCCCGCTAAGAGCTCAATGTTTAGTCAAGTAAGATGCATTCTCTTTCAGAGAAATCTTTCTGTGTCGCATGACACTTCTCAGGACACAAAGGGGGTATTCCACCCTCCCCCCCCCCACACTCAGAAAATGTCGAATTAAATTTGGAATAGTAAAAATCATTTCAGTATTTACTGGGGCTTCCTGAGAACTTTACCTTTCAGTTCTTCAGGGGATAGTCTGCTATTTGTTATGCAGCCTTCCTTAATAGGTAGTTAGAGGGAAAGAGAAGTCCCTTCAGCATTTTGCCTGTGCTCAAACAACTGCAGACAAAGTTTGCATATTCTCAGTCATCTCTCTCATTCCCCTGATTTTTTTGTTTCATCAAAAATTCTCTTTGTCTTTCTTCATCTGATATTGTGGGATCTCTCATTAAGGACTGTGATATGAAAAGCCGGATTTAAAACTGCTTTCAGAATGGCAGTTGTCCTCTTTTAATATTCTTCACCAGCAAAGCAAAAGGAAATGTCTTTGTTCTTGCTTTTCAAATGCAATGTTTTTGCTTCATTTAATGTTTCTGCCTGATCACTAGGCACCTTCTAATCTACCCTCCAAACTTTGAGATATACTTTTATGTTGGGTGTATTTCCAGCTTTCCAATATATGTAGAAGGCAGATACCTCCCTGTGCCTCCACGACAGGAACAATTACCATATTCCTGCAGATTTTATCACCATCTCTCTTCATAAATGTCCATTGTAAAAGCTGTTTTGATCTTTTGGATAAGTGCTTTACTTTAAAACAATAGCAAAAAGGTAAAATTAGGCCTCTATGCTCAGCAGTGCATGAATGACAAATCTGTTGTAGTTTGGGGTATATTTTAAAAGAGTCCTTCTAAAACCTCTTATAGCAAATTTACATAGGATCAAAAATTATATTACACATTGGCAAACTGAACTGCATAATTTATTTTGTATGCTACTGATATAACTATGTTTATACATATAATGGGTTTTACAGTTTTTACATATTATACAATTCAAAGTCAAAGATTTCTAAAAGTGGTTTTTTTTAAGTTTTGTGCCACCTTTCGAAAGTTTTTTTTTTCCTTTGTATAATATCTCAGAGCAAGATTATCATTTTTCAAGTAATCTTCTTAGCCCTGATTTAAATAAATTGATAAACAATAGAGATTTTATAAGGACATTCACTTGAACTATTTAGAAAAACAAGGATTCAATAAAACGTGATCATACCTCTTTAAAATACAAATACTGGAGACCAAATGGACAACTTGGCAAAAATTGCTTCATAGGCAATGTTACATCTTGTTCTTACCCTGTGTAGTTCTGGTTTATGGGAACATAAGTTAATTTGTCATATTAATAGATCCATGGAATAAGTCCTGTGAGTCATGCTTTAATTATGGCTCTGATTTTTTGGTATCATTTAAAAATCTTCATTATTTGTATACAATGAGTTGCTATAAAACAGACAGATAATAGATGATAGAGATAGATATAAGATATCCTGAAACCGGAACCTTGTGTGCACAACTGATTTACTTAGACATTCTATGTAATTCACAATTGGTCATAAGGGATATAATACAGACTAATGGGTTAATACTTTTAAAGTGAGTGATTTTATATACCAAGCTAAAACCCTTTCTAGAATTATGACTTCAACTGATTGTGAATGACCACTAACTTTTTTTGTGGCATCTAACTCTTCCACACCACTGAAGCATAAAGTCACTTTATGTTTGAAAATCCACCTGGGAGGGTATATATGTGCTATAGAAACTGCCTATTCAGTTCTGTTTGATTACGTGTTGAAAAATAATAGCTTTTCACTGGTTCTGAGAAGGACATTGCCTCCCTAAGTATTGCAGTTCATTATTTCAATGAAAACCTTTTTTAAAAATCCTTTTTAAAATTTGGACTCCTTGTGGATAAATGAGTAAACTACTTACACAAAATGGAAGACTGAAGATACTCTCAAGTGTGGTAGAGGGTTGGAAGAGGTGTGGTAGCTAGAAGCAATGCAGATTAATGTTTTATTGTATTCTTTCTATATTCATATATTCAAAGAGGTTGATAAAACTTGCAATATCATTTTATGCAAACACAACCTATGGAAAAAGTGTTTTCTTAATGATTTCGTAGATATGCTAGGTCAAGCAGAAAAACCCACATTTAAATTATATTTGGGGTCACACCAAGCAGATTCAACCAGTATTTGAAATGATTAGTAATGCATTGTATTCTCATTTTTCAATTGATTGCCAGTAATATTAGTATTTATAAAATATAAAAGAAAATCTATTGATCAAAATCTCATTAAAAAACTATGTTTCTGTTCATTTCTTGGGGGGGGTGTTATTTTGTTTTGTTTTGAGACAGGCTTTTTTCCTCTAATATTGGGTGGCTTATTTGGCCAACCAGTTAATTAAATATCACATTCCCCTTTTGACAATAAATAGCACATATTAACAGAAGACAGTGATTATGTAGAAATAAGCTCCTAAACTTCTCTTCCTTAGTAATTTTTTTATTTCATCTTGTGGTCAAGATTCTACAGAGTCATTGTATATTTTTAAGAAAAAGTAAAGGGGACTCACTAACAATGTGGAAGCTGTTAATAAAATAAATATCCTCCTTTAAGAATACACACACACACACAGACACACACACACAGAATTTCACTTTTGTTGGTTTGGAGTATCTTAGATTTGAATTACATTTTTAAAATAAAAATCTTAAGTTGGAAGAAATTGGGAAAAAAAATTTTCAAGGCCAGAAGCATATAGGCCATAGAAAACACTAAAGCCTCTTGAGGTGACTAAAACTCCTATCTCTTTAATATGCAAAATATAGAAGAAATTATTAAGAATTCACCATTGATTTGGAGAAAGAATGCTATTTATTTGCTGGCTATTTCATTTACTTCCTTCACAGAAGCGCAAGTGATTAAGTCATCTATCCTAAAAATCAAGGCAACTACTTTATCGATACATTAATTCTAATTTCCCAAGTGCTTTCACAGTGTCTTCCCACAATGCACTGCCCTAAGTATTTAATCTGTGACTGAGGTCGAGTAGTTCAAGCCCAGAGTAAGAGCACAACCTCCATCAGCTTCATAACTTTTAGCTTTTCATCAGTTTTCAGCTATGTTTCCACTTCTACTGAGTACAATAGTCAACAAATAAAACAAAGCAAAACAAAACCACAGATAGTTGAATAATGTTGGGCCCCTCTATTTGTTTACACCAAGACTAGTCTGTCACTTTGCTCCTTTTCTGATTTGCTGACTGAATGAATTGTTTACAAAACATGTAACATTCTGAGATGAACTGGGGAGGGAACAGAATGAGAGAGAGAGAGAGGGAAAGAGACAGAAAGAGAGAGAGAGAGAGTGAAAGGGAGATGAAGGAAGAAAAGGTTCAGTTCAACTGGAATCTAGAAATCTAAGCAGGAAATACAGTATGAAGGCCTATCATTCTTCCAGTGGTTCACTTGAGTTAACAACGTACAACTTCGTAAAACACTTTTCTCTGCCTCGGTCTCTATGTCTTTCTCTCTCATATATAGACAGGTGTGCACACATACACTCAAACAGACCTCTACTCCAAACTGAAATAAAGGGGGACGTGTGCTGCCAATCTTTATGAATGACCATTTGCACCTGGCATTGGCGATAGCAACAAATGCCAACTGCTTTTTCAGTTACTTTCCATGTTAAAATGCCACCAAGAAGAGGCTCACATGAAATAAAAACACACCCTGATCCTGAAGAAGACTGAAGGTAACCAGGCCCACACAAACCTTTGCCCCAGTTTGACTGAAACCCCAAATGCATAAATGTAAAGCTGCAGCTGAGTGGGCTCAGACAAAATAGAAAAACAGCCGGAAGCATAGAAACATCATGTGGAAAAGAATATGAGCAATTAACCCGGTAGAAATTTGAGATACATTTTGAAGTCACCAAGATGTTTTCCAGTTTTTGTTATCAGTTCTCCAAATCCCCAGTGTTTATTAAATGATCACATGAGAGGCCAAGTATATAACATGTGGATATATTGTTGCAACCACTTTTGCCACTTTCCAGAAAGAGAGAGAGAGAAATGAAAATACTTGCTAATAACTTCACCAGGCATCCAATGGCTTAGGTAGAATTAGAATTCAAGACATCAAAAACCTCAATACCCAATTTAATCCTTTAACCACCAGTCCACACTCTCTTTCAAAATTGTTAATAGAAACAACATTGCCCTTTTTGTACAGCTGTAGATGCCCTATTGATCTGTATCACATACCATTTAACACTGGATGATTTGGCTAGGAAAAGCAATGTTCACTGTTCCATGGCAAATCAGACAACAATGCTAAGATAGGCTATAGAACCAGGAAAATAGTATAGGAGATGGGGAAACAAACAACCACAAAGAACAAACCTCATCTGCATGGTTTTCACAGCTATTTTTTACTCAGCAAGACAGCAAAGTGGTCGAGTGCAAGTGTATTAAAAGTAAAACTATTTTTGCCTAACGCAGATGTGGATCATGGGAATGGAAACCTAATAAACCAACAGCTGAGGGCCACATTATTGCCCTATCCTCCTCCCCTAGCTCATTTAGAAAATGACATGTTTTTCTTCACAATGTTTTCCCCCTCCTCTCTCTTTAGTGGCAGTAATGCTGAATGCTCTTGACATAATTCTTCGCTCACCCCTGACAGTCATTTTTTTGAATACTATCCCAGTAATAAAACACCTGACCTCAACTCTTTCAAACGGCCATTGGCTTGGGTTACCCCAATTAGCTAGGCTCATTTGGAAATATCCCGAGGAGTCGGGTGTCTCACTCTTCTCTAAACTCAGCATTAAGAGAGAATACATTGTTTTATTCAGGTCAATTTCTGTTTCTAGTGGATTTCTTTATTCTTCTATGATCTAAACATAGCAAAATAACAAATTTAAAAAATAATCTACAAGTATGTAGAATTCTGATACTAAATATTTCTGCCTTGGAAGTCACACAGGACAACATTTCTCGTTCTCCAAGTGTTACTTTTCAATATTCAAAGATAATTGAAAGAACTGTGTGTAAAAGGTTCGATGAAGAGCTCTTTTATTTACATATAAGGTAGCTACAATTCTGCATAACTCAATGAAAATACATATGCACTGCTTGCAGAGGGCACATCTGTGAATATGTGAGTATCTAGGTCAATATATTTGGGGGTACACAGCACCCAAATCAATAGCTCTTTATAAAAAAAACCCATAAATGGAGAAGAAAAAAGAAAACATGTACCTCTAGAGATAAAAGTATGTTTATTACATGTTTGTGGGTTAACTAAATTTAAGATTTTTGCCTCAAGAATAAAGTTGGGAGTTACTGTAAATAATAACACTGAGGTTTCTCAGAGAACTTTGATAAAGGAATATGGGCATTTTCAACATAAATGAGACATAAAGGAAATCAAAAGAGTATATTTAAATTATACACTAAAGTAAGGGCCCTTTAATTTTTAAATTATTGTGAACTAAAATGCATCTTTGTGTATCTTATATAACAATATCTTGGCCCCCTTTATTTCATATTTAATATTTACCAGTAAGTGTAAGGCTTCTCAACAATGGTACAATTTTTCTTCACAAATCCTAACAGGTTTGTGTGTGCTATAAATTTTATCGCGGGTTCCATTTTTATTCCTTCCTAAACAGGGCAAACTCTAGGATTTCTTGATAGACAATACTTGAAATAGACTATGAAGTGCACACAACTGAAGGCGAACAAATAATGCACACTGAAATGAGTGCACGTGTCTTCCAAAGACTACAAGCCTCCTTTTGACATTCAAGCGACTCAGTAAGGAGGGAAGAAGAAATTGAATTTAGCTGATGCAAATGAAATTAAAACTAAATTGGTTGTCACATCAAACTGATGTTAACTATGTAAATGTTTTCTGTTTATAAAACTACAGTTTAGAGTGTCTCGTGCTGTAAAAATAAGAATATTTTCATGTTCGTTTAAAATAAAAATTACAAAACAGAGTGGGAAATTGTTTCAAATCTTTTCCACTTACCCATGTACTATTTAAGGGACTATGAACCATGAAAACTGTGTTCATGGAGAATTGAGGTAAATGTGCACATACACACATACACACGTCAATGCACATGCATGCTTTCCTGGCCAGGCAGTATCCCATTACATCATTGCTTCAGATGCATTCATTCTCCTCAATATTGTTGGCTGTTTCAGGTTAACTACCAAAATCATTTGCCTGAGAAGCGAGATTTAATTGTCTTACAACTACCTCTGTGAGGTACAATAGGGATTACAAGTACCCATTGATTATACTATTGGGTAGAATAAGGGACTCTTATTCTAGCATTTCTCATTCATTTTGTCATTGCATTCTCTTTGAAAGAGACCAAATGGGTCCCAGCAGGTGAAAGCAAAGAAACCTGAAAGGCCCCCTTTGATGAATGACAATACCACAACCACCCTCCCCCACCATTTTTGGAGATTATAAAACCTTATTAAATCATGCCCTGTTAGATATTGATTGAGAGGGAGCTAAACTAAAACCAACAATAGCAGCATGGATCACAGAACACTGCTTTCATCAATGGGCACTAAACACAGCTAAGCTTTCCAATCCTTTGTGGGGGGGGGGGGGGGCTTTTGGTTTTGTTTTTTTTTTTTTTGTTTTTTTTACTATTTACTTTTGTTTAAACCATTATCCCAGAAAGTCATACAATTACAGCAGCTTTGTCAGTCAAGAATAGATCGTAGTTGTCGAGCACTTCATCTTTTTTAATGTAGTAGTGTATTGCACAAACAATGTTATACTTGGTTAAGATTCAGGATTATTATTATGATTATTGGGGGGGTGCAATTCTGAGTAATTATCATAATTATTCTTGACTCTGGGACCCCTTTGATGACAAGGCTGCTGTAAAGTAAACCACTTGGACATAACAACCCAAGATATTTGAAAAGAGGCTGCTGCCAGGATCAGAGTTGAAAACTCACCCATATTTTAAGGCTATCGTGATTATCAGGCTGTTTGCGTTCCTGGGCTGTCTTTTCTGCCATCTGTGAGCGCCACAGCAAACAACCCCTTTATGACAATCACCTCAGTATAAGTTGAATATGTCTGCTTTAGAGGAGACTTCTGCAATAAGACTCTGTGCTAATTAACTGTCAGCTTTTTTTTTTTTTAATCAGCATAGTGCATTTCAGAAAGTAAAGACATTTCACCAAAAACTCCTAAACAAGAATTAAGCTTATGTGCTAGACTCCGACAACTTCTCCTTGTTCTCAGGCCTTATTCTACGTAAATCTGCTTGCTTTAATGACTTCTCCTGTGATAAAGATTTTCATTTGTCTTGCCAGTTGACTATGGGTAATAACATTTGCTCCTTGTAGACAGCTACTTGATTCAATAACTTCAACGAAAGAAAGAAAGAAAGGAAGAAAGAAAGAAAGAAAGAAAGAAGAAAAGAAAGAAAAGAAAAGAAAAGAAAAGAAAAGAAAAGAAAAGAAAAGAAAAGGAGAATAAAAGGAAAGGAGAGGAAAAGGAGAGGAGAGTGAGAGGAGAGGGAGAGGGAGTGAAGAAGAAGAGGGAGAGGGGGAGGGAGAAGGAGTAGACAGAAGAGGAGGGGAGAGGAAAGGAGGGGAGGGGAGAGAAGAGGAGAAGAGGGTGTAGGGAAGGGAGGGAAGGGGAGAGAGAAAATATGCAGGCGTAAAGGCAACTTTTTTGTGCTGGAAATAGTAGTTACACGGTTAGGAAAAAGGCAGCTAGTATTGCTATTGAAAATCATAGTTAAAAGCACTAGATACTGAAATTGTTAGTGTGCTGTCAAAGATGAGTAATTTCCTATTCAAGAGAAATAATTATTTGTAGAAACAGCATCATATGCCATGAAAATGACATCTGAAAAAAATATCGCTAGTAACTATCATTGTCTTAGAAGACTAGAAATCAAGGTTTGTGCAAAATTAAAACAAATTTAAAAACAAATTTATTTTGGTGAATTCTTTTCTAGTTGATGGATAATAACAGTAGTAACTATTTGAAATAAAGCATTAATAGCATTTCCTTTAAAAATAAAACTTAGGAATTTATGCAAAGGTTTTTATTTTGTTAAAATCACCTCTGAATTATGGATTTCCAAAATAAACACAGGAATTTTACATTTTAATTTGGTACAATAACCATAGAAAATGAGAACGGTATGAAATTAATTTGTTTTAGGCAAATTTTTGTTTCTTTTCACACAATTTGCAAAATTTTAATTTGCATTTATAAATTAAATTTTTATTGAATGATTTAAAATCTACTCAAACTTCTTCTTATTGCTAATCAGTATTTTCCATTTCTGGAGTCCCCTGGATTAGTTAGCTTAAACTTTGAAATTAGGCATTACATTCTTTTAAAATGTTTAAACATTTGGCATCAAATATTATAATTCATAAATTTTATTTTCCTATTTTTATTTCTACACCTTTCTAAGGCTATACTCTAAATAAAAAAAATTAAAGTATTAACTATGCCTAACACTTTGAAATCAATATGTCTAATGAGTATTTTAAAACATTTTTTAAAAGAATAGTTAACAAACAAAAAAGTTGCCAAGCTATGAAATGGACCATAGTCTCTTTTTAAAGCATTATGGTGTGTATACATTGTTATAAATGCTGTAAGCCAGTTTAAAAACTTTGAAGTTCCATGTGGTAACTGATACAGATAATTAAATGACAAAATCTGTTGCTAATATTATTTCCATTAGATTTGATTTTCTTCAAGTGAGTGTTACCTGTGTTATGCTGATTAGTTCAGTTCCTTTGCTGATTTCTATTTCCTAAAAGAAACCTGAGAATTATTCTTTTAATGTACAATAAAGTTTTAATTCAGTCATCAGTTAGCAATCTTAGATTGCCCTCTATCATAGGCAAGTCGCTAGAAGGTAAAATAACTGACCATTTAAGTTGCAATAATAGGACTTTTTAAATGCTCGTAAAGTACCTTTTTATTTTCCATTTTTTTAATGCCATAATTTTAACTCTTCTTTAAGTTGTCTGGGAAAATTACACTGAAACAATTCTATTTAATAATAAATCATTATAGTAAGAAAATTACCAAAATTTTGTTCAGTACTCTCCATACGTGACAAATAGTGATAATACTGATAATATTTAGCTTGCAAAAAATTCATATTGTCATTTTTTAGAGGTACCTTTCCTGAGTTTTTTCTCTTCCATCACATTTAAAGATTGCAAGCAAGATTGCAAAGACTGTGCCCCCCAAAAATAACTTATTTAACAGTTTTAACAGTACTGTAAAATTATTTCAATCTGTATTAGAACTGTAGCTAAAAAAAGAAATGTGCCACATATTTTGCTTAAGTTCTTTTTAACTGTTAAGAACACAGAAGGAAGTCTATTTCATACCATTTTACTCTTTTATGCAGGATCACATATACTTTTTTTTCTAAAATATTTATCGAAGTGTCAGAGAAAAATAAAGAGATTTTTTCATATACCTTCTAAAGATTCTCCTAAAGCCAGGATTATATTGATGTATAGACAAAACAGTACTCCCTTCTACCTTACAAAAACATTACCTCAAACAGTCCCATGCACCTGACGTACAGCAAAAATTGAATAAATTGTTTAAAAGAATAACTGTGCTGAAAATATCCTAAATGCTGCAGCACATACCCTGCAAAACAGTTTCTTCTGTTGGGTCAAATACGATATATTTTTCCTAGTGAGAAGTGTCATACTCACTTTATTATTGGGGGAAGGGTAGCAGAGCTAATTTTCACTTAAGTTGAACAACATTGTTACTATGAGAAAGAACAGCTCAATGAAATAGACATTGGATTTTTAAAATTAAGTTGGTAGGGACCTTTTAATTATTTTTTGTTTCAGACACATCTAACTCATGGTGATGTTTATTTGTGGTAGATTCAGTGGAATGAATTTTGTCCAAATGTTTCAGCTGTCATTTCTGAAGTGGGTAAGTACCTGACAGTGCTTTCTACACATGAAGATTCTTCCCTTTCAGAATCTTAAATTTTCTCTATATTTGATTACTGAAAAACTCAAGTAAATTTAATTTCCCAGGACAGGAAATTATATAGTATTTTTCACACAGAACTTTGTAAAACTATAAGATTGCATGCCTTTTTTCCTGGAGCTTTCACATAAAGGTATTTGGATGGACTCTGCTATAGTTTTCTTTCGATCTACTGGGGGTGAAAATACTATCACTAGCACTTTCTTCAATTTCAGCAGGATAGCCAAGAGATGTTTGCATATAGAAGCTAAAGGCTTTCTTTTGACCTGACAGAGGCCTTCCAGTCCATGCTCAGCACATATTCACAAAGTACATGCATTAATTTTCTCATTCAGCATAGGGAACTTGAAAACATCTGTAAAGACAATGCTTAGAAGCCAAACTCCTTCCAGGGCAAATCTAAGAAGCAAAGTCAAGTCTCCTTACTTTCAGGCTAAATGTTTAAGTCCCAGGTCCCATTGGGAGGTTTCATTGGAAAGTCAGTCAGCAAAACTCTTGTTTTGTCTCTTCTTACCAAGTATGACTATTATGATCCAAGGAGACATTTGGCTGGTCTTTACAGCAGCTACCCCGAGAGTCTATATACATGTTTCATGTAAGCCAGTACCCTCCCCACTCCCCATTGCTCAAACCATTTATCAAACACTTCTTTTGGAATTGTTCGACTATCAGCTACTAGAAAAATATTCTTATATATTCTTATATATTTCTCATATATTCTTAATAGTGAGATTGCACGTTTAAACCCAAGGTATAGATATCTATGTTTACCACACTTGACTCCATATAAGTTTCCCAAAGTCAGTCTTCTTTTATTGGAGAAAGATTTTCCATTATGAAAAATGTTCAAAGGGGTGGGCAGTAGCCTCTAAAGGCAATTATCAAGAGAACATCCAATACTGGTTTCAGCAATGGTAGCATCACTGAAATGAGTATTTAATACCTACAAGATGACCACTTTGAAGCATTTGATTTTGATGAATGTTTGGTTATATTAATTAAAATCATCAGTCATCTGCCCTCAAATATCTGCCTGTCACTCCTTTACAAGATCACAGTCTCTTAGAGCTCTGCACAAAGCATGACTTGAAAACATACACTTCATAGTCACAGTCCCTTTGGATGTAAGCCTTCTGAGTGACAAGCCTTCTTTGTTTATTTGTACAGTGGGTAAAAATTTAAGACAAATCTTAACATATAGTCTAGTATTTAACATACTTTAAGACACCACTGAATCACCACACATGTAAATTTGTTAATTTGGGTAAGTTTAAATTAAAAAATATATATATATTGGATCCGAAAAGACACAAATTTAGAATATAGTAATATGAGCATTTAGTTAATGCACCAATACATATGTAGCCAAATTTAAAATTTTGTTTTTAAAATAAAGTATACATACCAGTGCTTAAATGTTTCCAAAGGGTTTGATAAAAACCACATGATAATTTTAATAACAGTTGTTTTACATATGTATTTTTTAAATTAAGAACATTTTCAATTATGTAGAATTATGTGTCAAATTATGAATTTCTAATTTTCTTTTATAGTTACCTTCTCTATTTTCAACAAAGACCATATATACATGATATACACTTTTCTGTTCTGAAAACTCTGTTACTGTTTTGTGAGTGCAATTTACCACTAAAAAATAGCTATATGATGTACTTGATATGTGAGAATTCCTAGTCATGCCTAGCAGTGTAGGTGGACTCTAGTATCTTTGTGTAACTTGGTGTTTCTGGCCACTATCAACTAATTATTCCAGTAAAAAAAGATGAAAGTGAATTCAGGTTTCTCTATCTTAATTCAGCAATGGAACCTTCTCAGTGTTAAGTTGGATGCAATTTCTTAAATTTCGGCAACATTTACCACTCCCACCTCTAGAAGATGCCAAAAGAGAAATCATAAACATCGTGACCATGAGACCCTATATTAAACACATGGTGGGAACTTTATTGTCTCTGGCTGATGAATGCGTTGTCTTTTGTGTGGCCAATTCATTGTTTTCTGGTATGTCATACTATGTTATTAAGGATTTTTAAGATGGGCTAAAGGCTTTTATTCACTCACTCATTTTCTCTCTTAGGAGAAATCATTATTTTTTTTTTATTTATGTGGCTCTAAAATTATTCTTTGAGATTTTTTTTTTACGACCTAGTTAGTATGTAGCACTTTATTTGTATATATCGTGGTTTAGAAGTTAGAAATCAATCCTTCTGGGGCACCTGGCTGGCTCAGCAGTTAAGCAGCTGACTTCGGCTGAGGTCATGGTTTCATAGTTTGTGGGTTTGAACCCCACATCGAGATTTTTGCTGTCAGCACAGAGCCCACCTTGGATCCTCTGTCCTGTCTCTTTCTCTGCCCCTCCCCCACTGGCATGCACACTCTCTCTCAAAAAATAAAAAATAAACGTAAAAAACAAAACAAAAATAAAGGAATCAATCCTTCCTAGCCTTGCTAGTTAAACAATGAGTTTCATGAGCTCCTCCTTCAGTTTTGACTCTAAGAAACCATGCCATCCTCTTAAGTTACTTTATTTCTCTCTTGACTTAGATAAGAATCTAATGCTGAATCTTTTTAATAGCTTAGGGAAAAAATCATAAAACTTCATTTTTATTACTGCAATTTATAGGTTTCTGTGACACATTCAGTTTAGAAAAAGAAAGCTGGATCATTTGAGAAAATGTTCAAAATCAAAATGAGATAGATCTAGATAACTGCTTTGGTAAAATACTGAAATAGCAGGCACACTTACTTAGTGATTAAGACAAAACATGAGAACAAGGAGTAAGAATCTGGAAACATATTTCCCTTAGTATAATGGAATTACCCTGGGGGCGATTATCCTTACATCCTCACCCAATCCTCTGTGGTTCTTCTGCAGGCTGTGTAGAGAGCAATTTCCTATGCTTCTCATAGGTCTGATCTTAGTTTCTCTACTTACCCACTTTTGGCTTCCTTTACTTTTTCCTTCTCATTCATTGGTCGGTTTCTTATTTTTACAATAGTTTAGGAACTATTTTTGCAATAGTTTAGGAACATCATTACATTGAAATATGGCTTGTCGTATTGTATGTTGGTGTTGGGGGGGGTTCTTAGAGCCAAGGGCTGGATGATCTTTCTGATATTATGGCTCTGAAGCTATTATTTCCGATAAAGTAAGAAATTTTCAGCTCCAGCATCTAACATCTGTTATTAGTTCTCAGCTTCCACTACATGCAGTACTGCTTTCTTCATAAGTATTAGATTTTAAATTTCTGGAGGGCAGAGATGCTTTCATTTGCTTTTCCTCTTAATTATCCTTTCCTTGTGGCTAATGGAAATTTGGTTTTGCATAAAGTAGGTGCTAAGAAACTTACTGAAGGACTTGTCTGCCATTAATACTTCCTCTGAAGTGAAACTTGTATAGTCTATGAGAAAATCCAATTAAGGTATCAAATGAACACAAGACAGTTGCTTGCAGAGTAGTTGGTGAAAATCTTTTCTTTTTCACCATCAGGGTACTTCTGAGCATATTTTTGAGACTTCCAGACTCTTTCCAGAGATCGAGTCATTTTATTGTACCTGTAACTTCCTGGTCCAGTCTGAACCAAGAGGTGGAAAATGGAGTGGATTCAAGAAGTTTCAGCTCACTCCTCTGGCAACTCACATTTGCCATACCAGCTCTGACCTTCAACCCCAGTTTAGTGAAGTGGCTTCTGCCTTATTTCTTTTGCCTGGACAATTATCTTTGTCATTGCCCATAGCATTTTTTTTTCTAGAGCCAGACCATTCCTTGTTCTTATTAATGCCCCTTGAGGCTGGAGTCAGTCTGTGAACAAATGTCAAAATTCACCTCATGCAGACGGACTGTATACCCTTTGAGGATAAATGCCAAGATACAGAATTTCCTGGCAGACTTAGCCTTTGTGCTTTTTAAGACCACACTCATCTTTTGCTAGATTCCCTATCCAGACCTCCTCTCATGAATAGAGACCCATCACTACATCATAGTGGGTCTGTGCCACGTGCTGCAGAGGAGACAGCTTGCAGGTTTTCTGTTGAGTCAGTGCCCAACCATGGCTACCCTGGTCCAGGTAAAGGTATAGTACAAAGCCCAGGCCCTGCAAGTCTGCTCTGTCTCACCATTGCTATTGTTAACCTGTCTCTGTAGGCCTCTATCTACAATGAAGTTGGGTCACTAGCTGCCTGTATTTCTATCAGAGCTAAACTCAAGAGTTTAGGGTATAAAAGATTAGGAAATTCTGATTTTTACCTACACCTCAATCTAGTAACAGGCAAAGTGATAGCAAAAACCTCAATGAGTAAAAGCCAACAGACTTTCTTAAAATAATGATTCCAGGATCATAATCACACAAGCAGATTTGAATATATTCTACATCTTGCCATTACATATAAGCATGTTGAAGCAGTAATGAGCAACACAAATGATGGTGTTTTGTCTCTTTATGCCTCCGTACATGAATATATACAATTGTTATTGAAAAAAGTAGATGTGAGTCACCTGGGTGGCTCAGTCAGTTAAGTGTCCGACTTCGGCTCAAGTCATGATCTCGCAGTTCGTGGGTTCCAGCCCTGCATTGGGCTCTGTGCTGGCAGCTCAGAGCCTGGGAGTCTGTTTTGGATTCTGTCTCCCTCTCTCTCTGTCGTTCCCCCACTTGTGCTCTCTCTCTCTCTCTCTCAAAAGTAAATAAACATTTTTTAAAAAGTAGATGTCTTTTTTTAAAAGAAATGAGGCACAGGGCACCTGAGTGGCTCAGTCGGTTAAGCATCCGACTTCTGCTCGGCTCATGATCTCATGGTTTGTGAGTTTGAGCCCTACATCGGGCTCTGGGCTGACAGCTCAGAGCCTGGAGCCTGCTTCAGATTCCGCATCTCCCTCTGTCTGCCCTTCTGCTGCTTACACTCTGTCTCTCACATTTTCTCAAAAATAAATAAACGTTAAAAATATTTTTAAATAAAATAAAAAAGAAATGAGGCACAAAACACATCTTTATATTCCAATCATTGATTATGTTACCAATAATAACTTTAAGCACCTGGACACTTGAGAGCAATTTACATCAAACTGGTGGTTTTCTGGAGAAACATTTACCATCTGCATAATGTAGGATGAGATTTCCAGCTAATACCTAATTCATATTTGGGGGACATAGTAAGAATGAAAAAGATGTTGCTTACAAAAGGCCTGTTTCTTGACAGTATATGAATAGTGTAACCATTAGTTTGTGTTCCATTGAAATGATCAATAGAGAGCCAAATTTTTTCTACTTATAATTGCCAGCAAGCAGAAATTATGGGCATTATTATTTCTGTCTGAAAATAAAACCTATTTCTGCTGTTCTGTGATTCTGGTTTCTTCATGCTATGTATTAAGTGCTTCCAATCACAACACATAAAAAGGACCATCTTATATCTTATGTTTTCCAAATAAAGTTTGTGTTTGATACAAAATGGACCTTATCAAGAAAATATAGATGTCAGAGATTTTTCCAATGGGACAATGTTTGATCAGAGGCTTCAAAGCAATTTCATGTGATGTGGGAAATTATTATACAAAATGGCAAAGTACTAAGCTATTAATGGCTCAAACAATAATTTTTATTGACTCCACACTAGTAAAACCTATCACCGTGACTGCCACCTGAACCTAAGTTTTCACCCGGCACTCTTTATCTCAGACAAATTTAAAGCATGTTATGTAAGTCAGTCCTGTCTTAGCTTAGTGAGTGTTTTCCAAAATGGTGAACTGACACTAGTATTTGTTTCGTGACCAGGAGAGTCATGCTCACTCACTTCATCATTACGTTTCTCCAGATGGTTTTAATTTTTTTTACTTTTTTTAACGTTTATTTATTTTTGAGACAGAGAGAGACAGAGCATGAATGGGGGAGGGGCAGAGAGAGAGGGAGACACAGAATCTGAAACAGGCTCCAGGCTCCGAGCTGTCAGCACAGAGCCCGACGGGGGGCTCGAACTCATGGACCGCGAGATCGTGACCTGAGCTGAAGTCAGACGCTTAACTGACTGAGCCACCCAGGCGCCCCTCCAGATGGTTTTAAACAGAAAAACTCTGGTGAAGAAAGAGACAAGCTACCAGGGTCCATCTGCTTTGGTTCCCAGCTCGTTTATTTTTATTGATTTTACATTATGGCCAATTAATGTGTTTCGTTTATAATGTTCTCTTTTTTATTCAGGAGGATGCCTGTACCCATTGTAGCTTCTCCGGCACTCACACTCCAAATGACAGCAGCTGGTAGGGGGTCACCAAAGCAACGTGCTAATTCCAATTGTCATGATGCGTTGAGTTCTTAGAGCTTCAAGCCAGTTCCCCTTTTCCTCAGGAGGAGAAAGAAAGAATGAAAGAGAGAAAGAGAGAAAGACAGACACAGAGTTCCTTTTCCTTGAACTGTTGTTATGCCAAAATAGGAAGTTAAGAACAAGGGAGGCTTCTGGGTTCATGCTGTGATTTAAGAAAAGGAAATAGTTCCCACAGGAAAATCACATACTATTATGTTTGGGCATTGCATGTTAGGAAACAAAGAGGCTAGATATTTTTTTTCCAGAGAGGCAAATGGAACAGTAAAGGGATACAGCTATAGTTTCTATTCTCTAGTCTCTTCAGAGAGAAAAGAACTGTGTGTAGTTTTGTGAGTGTTCACATGTATTTGTATCTTCTTAGTGGCACTGACATGCACACTTCTAGTTTTTGTATTTAATTTCTGTATTTGTGTCCAAAACTGATTTTTTTTTGAAAGATCAGTTAGTTGTTAAATAAAGCTTAGAATAATTTACTTGTTTATTGTGATGGCTATGGAGTGTAGTTTTCAAGTTTGGGTATTTGAATTCATTTTAGAAAAAATTTACAAAATATTGTTATCAAGCGTAGCTATTTAATCTAGTTGTTTTAAAGGGTTAACTGTGTACCAAAAAAATGTCTTTTACTTTATTTTTTTTCATCAGTCATTAACATAGCTGCCATGCTGTGATTTTCTCCTTTATGACTTTCTTTAAATAGACGTACCAAAAGAAATGTTATGTGAGTCAGTCAGTCGAAAGCCTTCTTTCTTGTTCCATAATTAAACAATGCCATTCTTAAAGACAGAAAAATATCTCTTTTAGGAATTTGCTCTTAAAAAAAATACCTTTTATTTGAACAAAACGCAATCAATGCAAAAAATGGCAGTTTGAGACTTTATTGTATGGATGATTGTCTCTTTTTTTTTTATTTCCTTAGTGTAAGAGTGGCTTCTTTCACTGATCTACCTCAAAATCCTGAATAAAACATAACCTGTTTTATTTTTCTAATCTCTAAATAAAGATAATACTTATCATATAGGATATTTTGAAGAATAAAATGTTAATGATATTCAATTATTTCAATTAAAGTACAGCGGCTCTCTGAAATAAGGATATTCACATATCAGCTGTTCTGTACTCCAAATCATGTTTTGTCTTGCTTTTCAATTATTTACTCTGTTTTTGATAAAAATGAAGAGTCCGTGATGATTTACTAGATGCAAAGATCCAATTATTAGTTCACTGTAATAGAAATGTCTGGATGTACTAAATTTTTATGTAAGTGACTTGAAATTTTTTCATTGTACTGATATTGTAAAAGCTCATTTAAAAACAAATATTGACAAATGTTTCTAAGCAATAGAAACAACACACCTAAAGAGTAGAATTTAAAACTCTAATAGGAAAAGCTGGCCAAGCCCCATTCATGTAGCAGTTAGAGATTTGTCCTCATCTTTTCTGTCCTATATTCAATTCTGTCTTTTCAAACTCACCCTCACCTAAACTGACTTGCCTGTCTTAGATCATACACATGAACAATTATTCAAGAGTGGGTCTGTGTTGATACCTTCACCATGTAGTGAAGGATGAAGGTGGAATAGAAAAAGAGCTGTAATAATCCCCATAATTAAAAAACCAGACTCCATCTCCTTCTTACCACCCCTGACGGTGTCATCTGAATAACACGAGCACCTCCCCACTCCCACTCCCCCCATCTAGGCTCCCTTTCTTGACTCTTCTGGAAAGTCATAAGAAAAGAAAATAGGGGCGCCTGGGTGGCTCAGTTGGTTAAGCGTCCGACTTCGGCTCAGGTCGTGATCTCGCGGTCCGTGAGTTCGAGCCCCGTGTCGGGCTCTGTGCTGACAGCTCAGAGCCTGGAGCCTGTTTCAGATTCTGTGTCTCCCTCTCTCTCTGACCCTCCCCCGTTCATGCTCTGTCTCTCTCTGTCTCAAAAATAAATAAACGTTAAAAAAAAAAAAAGAAAAGAATATAAAGGACAATAAGAAAATGAGAAGATAAAGTAGAGCACAGAATTAAGGCAAAAGATGGAAAGCTGTCTCTTGAGGAGTTCTTACCCACTGGAAGTGTGGGCAGCAGAATGAGGACAACCAAAAGAATTCAAAGGTGGCTTTGTCACTGTAGCTACAGAGACCAGGTATAGAGGCAGACCACATGGTTTCTAACCCTGGATTTACTGCTCCAGCTCTGCCACCTCTAGCAAATTATCTAACCTCATCCGCAAATTAATGACAATAATAGCCCGACCTCAGAGAGCTGCGAGGCTTAAATGAGATAATATATATAAAGCACCTATCAGAGCGCAATTAGTAAATGCTACCCTTATTATTGTACCTCAGTCCACAAGCATTGTACAAATCACAAAACTACCTATCTACAAATATTGATGACTTCCCTCAAAAGCCTAAGTTACCAAAGGAGAGCCTGACTCCAAGAGTAAAAACCTGTTTTCATCATGTTTCAATGGCGACTCCATCTCAAAAGGCCACAATAAGCCAACTCGGACATATCACTGGCACAAGGTTAGTCTTTCAACCTAAGGTAACAGTGGTAGCCATCTAGAGGTAAGGATTCTTATTCTGAGGTTCAGAGACATTCCAACACTCAGGCCTTCAGGAACTTGTGATTTTCTTCGAGAGAGGGGCGTTAGCCTTTCACCAATTTCCAATGATATCCAGAATGTTAATAAATTTGTCTGCCATCTTTACTTTAAAGAATTTACAAAGGAAATTAGCTATGTTACCATATCCAACAGGCAGGCATGAATACCAGTTGATACATGCAGCAGGGTTTCTCTGGCCGCACTCCAGGTTCCCACCTTGATTCTGAAAACCCTAGAGTTAGCTAGGGAGGTAAGAACAGGTGATCTGCTCTGGTTTGAATAGGTCTGATCTTGGAATGTTTCTTTTTCCCTCAAATAACCCTTTCCATCTACAGTGTTATGGGTACTCACATAGTGTAGGTATTCAGGCCCCATGCAAAATCCACCTGCTCCAGCTGTGAAATGGGCTGTGCGACTTGCCAGGTCCACCACAGGTACAAAGAAGTATAAGGCCAGCTACCCAAATGCCTGATTTGCCATTTTAAGAAAGAGCTAGTATAATTTAATCCATAATTACTACCTAGGATTCAGAAAAGGGTTTCTCCATTTGCCACCTGCTTTTTGATCCTGGAACAATTGTCATATAGTTTTCCAAGTACTTCATCCTGAAGTAAAAGCCAGTCATGTCTAAATTTACATATGTTGGATTATTTGCAAATGGCACCTCAAGAAATCCTATTTTATAAGCTATCTGAGATGTAAGAATCCCTTCACTCTTTGGTATAATCTCTTCGAAGCCATTTTTTTTTCTTCTTAAAATAAGGATGTTTTCTTCTTAAAAAAGAAAAATCTGAAAAGAAATTAAACTCCTTCACATTGAATCCAGTACTATCACCTAAGAGATTTAAATAAATCCTGAATTTGACAAAATTCATTTTTACTATTATCAGTGATCATCATGTAAAACGTGGCAGCGAACCCAGTGCTGGGACTAGTTAAAACATTTTCTTAAATAAGTTTTTGCTATACTTCCTATATATTTTTCTGGTAGCAAGTTACAAAGGTTTTGATTAAAAAGTATTTCCAGGCTTTCGTATGACACAGAAGTTATTAAAATTACACATTTGTCTGGGTACTTCCTAAAGTTAACGTATATGTGCACAAGAGCATCATATGGAATATGTGTATTTTTAAATACAAGACAATTCCATTAAAAGGTGAGAGGAATATGTAACATCTGGGATACAACAAAGTGCAGGACATGTGCGCGCTATTTCTGGTGCTCCCGCTTCTAAAAGTATAACGTGAGGGCTGCAGTTAGACTACGTCAATCTCAGTTTCATTCACGACCTCCAGGACCATAACCTCATCCCTATCTTTCCAATTGGCTTCACTGACCTGAGCTCAGATACGCTGTCGGAAATCGGGGCATGCCGATGCTGAGTGAGCTGTGTGTGGGGTCTACAATTTATCCAAACCAGGTGACTTGGGAAATTTGGATTCTTTAACAAATGCAAAAGTCCAGTTCATTCTCTTTTTCCTCTTTGATTGTTTAGTGTTTTGTTAATAGTGCTTGACACAGTAAGATCTACACTACACCTTCACGTTATTTTCTCTTGCAAGTCTTCAGCCCCTACTGTTTCGTCTGTCAGCTAATTAAACACATGAACCTGTGAGGAAGCTACTGTGAAATCCACCCTGCTCACAAAGAGGATTTCTCAATAGGCCTGATGTCGAATGCGTTTAAGGTGCACAGCATAACATCCTCAGGAAGAAAAATACATCTACTCACAAGCTGCCAACTGATATTCATGATTGCTTCCAACTGGACGCTGGCATTTTAATCATTTATCACAGACATTTGTGGGGAAAAAAGCTTGGGTTTCCCAGAACAGGTTGAACAATCCACTAAAATATTGTATCCCCGAAAGATGTGTGCATGGGTTTTTTATTTTTTATTTTTTTAATGTTTTATTATTTATTTTTGAGAGTGAGAGAGACAGAGCACAAGCAGGAGAGGGGCAGAAAGAGAGGGAGACGCAGAATCCAAACTGGGCTCCAGGCTCTGAGCTGTCAGCACAGAGCCCGACATGGGGCATTAACTCGTGAACCGTGAGATCGTGATCTGAGCTGAAGTCGGCCACTTAACTGCCTGAGCCACCCAGGTCCCCCTGAGCATAAGTTTTTTTAAAGTGGGAACTGACTTCTTAATACAAACAAACAAACAAACAAAAGCAACTAAACTAAAAATGCTACTATGTAAAATTGAAGCAGAAAATATATATTCAAATTATATCTTTAACATAAATATTTATTTATATCTTTAACATAAATACTTGTTTTTCATGTCTTTCCAAAAAACGTATGTGGTTAACTCCATGACCTAACTTTATTAACAGTGTCCTTTGTGGCTCTGCTATTAAAACCAATCTATGTGCTTTCAGGTGTAAGAGTGAAAGTATGATTAGTATGTACATAAATATTTACTCTCTGCTACAAATGTAATTAATTAGATCTAGTACACAAATTTTTTTGCATGCTATAAATCACCTTTGATTTCAACACACTGTACTACACAAACCTTAGTAAACTAAATGCTATTTGACTTATCATTGCTAAATAATTGAATAAAGAGAAGAGCTAGGTAAATGGTGTGGAAAAAATATCTAACATCACTCTTATCAAAATGAAAGTTGTTTTGAAAATGAAACACAATTTCAGCTTTTGTAGCTAGTGCAATCATTTTCTTACCTTTATTTCAGTAAAACACTTTCCCCCTACAATCTACACATATACACAATCTGCAGTGTAACTGTCCTTGTGATGCCTCAATTCCCACAAATGATTTTTTTCTTTTAATTATCTAGCTTTACTTTTGGACATAGAACAATTGATTCTACATGTCATCAGCCAAGCTCAAAGCACATGTGCATGTCTTATTATATAATATCATGAATTTGGGAAGTGCCTGGGAGTTAAGTACTAAAAGGTAAAATTACTCTTGTTGATACTAATAACAAATCTATCATTGAAAATTACAAGTATATAGTACTGTGTTTTGGGTCTTGGGGCATCAGATCTATGAGGGTTTTTGTAATACCTTATTTTACTCAATAATATATCCTGAATATGCTTCAATATAGATCGGAAAGCTTTCAGATCTGGGGCGTAGAGTGAATCTTTCATTTGTTTGTGTTGGAAACAGTTAAGACACTGTTAGGGATTATAAATTTTGAGTTTTCGTTTTCAGTTTCTTGGGCATTTGGGAGATGTACTGTCCTTTTTTATTGAAATTCCCATCATGTCTCATGCAGAGTTGAACTACACCCTGCAAGATCTCAATACATTCTAGAGGAGTGGTTATTAATGAAAGAAATCACTCCCCAGGCATACATATTATGGGAAAATCATAAAGAAATAGGGGGGAATCTCCTTGTTTGTATTACATTTCACAGTGAATATTTTCACTGTTGAATAGTCTTACCTTGTGAATTGATTGATTTTTAGGTGATCATGGGATTTTTCCCACTTCTATTACTGACCTATATTACCTGGTACATTATGAAAATAAAGTGTGACTTGACTAGAGTCTGTTAATAGGAACCTAATATCCCAGATGAGCTTTTAGGGACTTGTACCTTAAGTTCACCTGAGGCATTTTTTACAGAATTATAACTTAATACGGCAAGCAAAGACCTGGATTCCTAGTTAAGTATAGGAAAACTAGCTCTTTCCTAATACTAATATTCCCGCACCTCTCTATCTGCTATTAACCAAGCTTTGGCGCCATCCAAGGAAATGAAAGGAAATAAGATGAGTTATAAGTGCCTAGGTGCCTACAGAAAAGATTCACTCGAGTCTCACAATATTATGAAGAAATCTTCTAAACTGAACACCCCCAAGTGACTCATTTTCTTGACGAAAATACTTTGTATGACTCCTGTAGTTAAACTCAGCCCACTTTCCAGTTATTCTCACTTGCCTATCTTTCCATTGTGATTCTAATCCCCAATTACTTACATTTACATCTGCTAATAGAAAACTTCTAATTTCCTAAACTCTTAGTAATTTAACAGTCATTAGAGATGACTCTGGGTTAAGGTAACAGGAAATTCTAGAGAGGAGGTATAAATTATCACTGTGTAAAGGCAAGCAACAAATTGTCTATTGTGTGCATGTATATCTCGCCTCAAGAAAATATATTTTACATAATATTTATAATATTTAAGCATCCACTATATGTAACTACTGAATTACATGCTTTGAATGCATTATTTCATTGAGTCTCATACAACCCAGTGAGTTAAGAATAACCATTTTTCCCATTTTGCAGACGAGGAAACTGATACTCTACATTTACCTGTGGATTAATCCCAGTAGAATCATCTGGAGGGCACTGATGGAATCCAGAATCTCTTAGGTACAAGCCAGCTTCCCAGATGATTGTGATACATACTAAATTAAGAATCACCCATGTAATGGATTTTAAATTTAATATCTTATTATATATCTATACATATCTTCATACTAATTCCAATACATATTTATAGTGACCTGTATTGCCATCATTGAAAGCTGAGTAAATAGCGCTCATCTGGTGATCTTTTAAAGCCAATGCATCATTGGAGATGATTTGATATTCTCCTTGTGAAAAGCAATGATACCAAAGCCAGTGCTTGGTTTATAAGGCATTCTATGAGGCTAGGAGGCACAGATGTTCCATGAATGACTCACTCAAGTGGAAAGCCTCCAATTTGTGGCAAGGGCAGAAACTCTTTAACTAAAATAAATAGATTAGATAGATAGATAGGTGATAGATAGATAGATAGATAGATAGATAATAGATCTACTTCCCACAGAACCGCCTATGTTTCAGATACTGTACTAGATCTAGATCTCAGGAGTACATGTTGATAAGAACAATCCCTGGGAGAAGCAGGTTGAGTGCAGTGGACTCCATGAGTTGACAATGTGCTGCTGACAATCTGGGAAGACCAATGAGGCTAGATTATGAAAGACAGAATACCAGAGAGGAAAAAGCTTCACAGAGAAATTACTCAAAAGATCTTCAGAGGGCCCCCCTTGAGTATTAACTGGAGGACTAATCGCCACTTGTATGTAAAGAAACTGCCCAAGGTTAAAGAGAGACCCACCTGAAAGGATTAGAGGAAGCAATATTCAGCACTCACACCAGGCCAGAAATAGTGCCTGTTCTTACCAGTCAAATGGGAAAGCTTCATAATTCATGAAGTGTTGAATGGACACTATTGTCTCAATCGTGAGGAATAAAGAGCACTAAGCTTGCTTTAATTATGAATCTTAAACTAGACCCAAAAGACCAAACTGGCTCCAAGTAATATAAGCACATGCAATAGCAAAGCTCTAGAATACAGGGCTGTTGTATTCTATAGGAATACAACAATATTCAGCACTCAGCAAGGTCGAATTCACAATGTCTGGAACTGATTAAACATTTCCAGGTATGCAAAGAAGTAGGCAAATATAATCCATAATATGGAGGAAAATAAATCAATCCAAACTGAACAAGAACTGACACAGACGTTAGAATTACCGGACATAGACATTGAACAGTTGTGTCTTACATTACTGTACCATAGCTGTATCCCATAACTGGAATACCATACAGTTACCATGACTGTATTCCATGTATTCAATAGCTAGAGGAACACGTGCGTGGTTAAATACAAACATAGAAGAAACAAAAGGAGATCCAAACTGAACTTATAGACATGAAAATTCAATATGTACAATGAAAACCATACTGAACAGAATAACAGCAGATGATACACTACAGAAGGAAAAACTAGTATGCTTAGTGCATACAGAAACTGTCCAAACTGAAGCAGAGAGAGGAAAAAAAAGACTAAGAAAAATTTAACAGACCACTGGTGGCCTGTGGAAAAAAATAAAGCACCCTAATAAACATTCAATCGGAGTTCTCAAAGGAGGGAAGGAGAATGGTAAGTAATATTAAAAGAAACAATAGCTGTTCCAAAAAACTGTTCCAAATTTGATGAAAATTATAAGATAGCAGATTAGAAAGCTCAATGAACTCCAAGCAAAAGAAACATGAAGATAACTACAGCAGGGCACATCATAATCAAACAGCTCAAGATCAGTGATAAAAAACCAGAGAGAAAAGATATATACAAAGGAACAAACATAAGATGGCAGATTTCTTGTCAGAAACAATGTAAACAAGAAGATAATGGAGCTATATCATCAAAGCGATGAGAAAAAACTTTTAAAAAATTTTTTGTGAACGTTTATTTATTTTTGAGAGACAGAGAAACAGAGCGTGAGCAGGGGAGGGGCAGAGACAGAGAGTGACACAGAATCTGAAGCAGGTTCCAGGCTCCAAGCTGTCAGCACAGAGCCTGAACCAGGGCTTGAGCTCATGAACCGTGAGATCATGACCTGAGCTGAAGTCAGCTGCTTTACTGACTGAGACACGCAGTTGCCCCAGAAAAAAACTTTTAATGTCAATCTAGAATTCTACACCCAGTGAAACTGTCTTTCAAAAAAGAAGGTAGAATAAAGATTGTTTTCAGTTATACAAAAGCTAAAAAATTCATTGGCAGCAGATATGCACCACAAGAAATGTTAAAGGAAGTCTTTCAGACAAAAGGAAAAGAGTTTTACGGTATAGGAAGCAGAAAACTAATAGAACTACAAGAAATAGACTAATCCATAATTATAGTCAGAAATTTAAACATCCCTCTGTGAATAATTGTAAGGTGAGGAAGCAGTAAATCAATAAAGATTTAGAAGACTTGAAATATACTATCAGTGAGCTTGACCTATGGATATTTATAAAATACTCCACTCAAAAACAACAGAATACACATTATTTTCTAATGAACACATAACATTTACCAAGATAGAGCATTTTCTAGGCCATAAGACAAGTCTCAATAAATTTTATTTTATTTTTAATTTTTTAAATGTTTATTTATTTTTGAGAGTGATAGAGCATGAACAGGGTAGGGACAAACAGAGAGGGAGACACAGAATCTGAAGCAGGCTCTAGGCTCTGAGCCATCAGCACAAAGCCCGACACGGGACTTGAACCCACAAACAACGAGATCATGACCTGAACCGAAGTTGGATGCTTAACCGAATGAGCCAATCAGGTGCCCATCAATAAATTTTAAATAATTCAAATGAAAGTATTTGTCTGACCACAATGGAATTAATTTAGATATCAATAGTTAAAAGATATCTTTAAAATCTCGAAACATTTGAAAACTAAATAACACACTTTTAACAAAACCATGGAGGGCCAAAGAAAACATGAAAAGTAAAATTAGCATTTCTAACTACAAAGGAAAACATGCCATATCAAAACCTATGGGATGCAGCTAGAGTAGTTGGCAAACTATAGTTTGTGAGCCAAATTCTGCCCATCAGCTAAATTTGTGAATAAAGTTTTACTGGAACACTACACTAAATTTACAACTACACTAAATTTTTACATACTATCTATGGCCACTTAAGCTACAGTGGAAGAATTGAGTAAATGAGGTTGAGACCATAGAGCATGCAATGGCTAAAATACTGACTATCCAATATTATTATGAAAAAAAATTGCTGAATCCTGACTTAGAGAAATTTATAGAATTAAATGTCTATATGGGGACAGTCTCGTAGACCAGAAATGAACTTTGTGAACATTTTCATACAGGGCGCCTGGGTGGCTCAGTTGATTAAGTGTCAGACTCTTGATTTCAATTCAGATTTCTCGTGATTTGTGAGATCAAGGCCTGTGTCAGGCTCTGTGCTGACAGTGCACAGCCTGCTTGGGATTCTCTCTCTATAGATATAGATATAGATATAGATATAGATATAGATATAGATGATATAGATAGACATAGGCATAGACATATATGTCTATCTATATGTGTCTCTCTCTCTCTCTCTCTCTCTCTCTCTCTCTCTCTCTATATATATATATATATATATATGTGTGTCTCTCTCTTTCTGCCCCTCCCTCAGTCATGTGCTCCCTCTCTCTCTCTCAAAATAAATAAATAAACATTTAAATAAACGCCATTTCCTCTACACTATATTGGTCATTTTTGGTACATATATTATTTTTACAAAATTGGAATCACACTATACATATGTATGTACATACATATATATTTTTGAAATGTTTACTTTGAAATGTTTTTTGAAAGCTATATAGAATTCCATCATATAGATGTATCATTGCATTTTTTAATTCCTTATTCTTGATTATAACCTCCACTGAAGACAACAATGATCTTTTGATGATAGTTTGGAATTGTGATAAAATCAAACGTCATTCATGGTCAAAACTGAACTAAGAAACATCAAACAAATAAATTCTTTTGTATGTGAAACAGTGTGGTCTATCTGAAAGAGCACTAGACTAAGAAAAGGTAAATCCAGATTTTATTTCTAATTTTGACAGCCAGCATCTCCCTGCATGTATCTGGTATCTGAAAGCCACTTTCCCTAACCAAAATATAGTCAATGTCTCCTCATCAGAATCCCTTTTGTCAGAGATATCTGGGCCATACCCTACAGATTCTGATTCAATTACTCTAAGGCAGGTGAGTCTCAGGAGTTTGCATTTCCAATGTCCTCTATGTTTTAAATGTTTTGTGGCAATAAACTTGTGGGCAGATATTGGGTACAATTGGAATAAGTAGTCTTCAGGATTATTTCTAAGTCTGAAGTCCTATGATTCTGTAAAGGCAATGAAGAAAAATGAATATTCCACATCACTTCTAATCAGTTTCTAATGATTACAGCTACAGCTGATTAGAGTAAAAAGATTCATTTCAAATTAAGAAATAATTGAAATAATGAAAATAAGAGTCCTCAATATCAAGTAGTTAGTGCAAGCAGCAATAAATAAAAGATAATTCCATTGTCCACTGCTCTACAATTCTTTAGAATATAGATAATTTTCCATTCTTTCCTTTAGGAAAGAAGAAAAAGAAAAAGATGAACTTGTTCGGAATTCTGTGTACTTTGCCCTTTAGAACTAGATCGTGTTACTGAAAGTAATAGGGATCCCAGCACATTACAATATATAAATATCAGAACCTGAATATAAATGTGCAGCGTATCTTTGGCCTTTGGGATATTAAAATGCTTGATGAGCCATGGACACACATTAAGTTAAAAAAAAAAAAAAGGTGGCCCTTCTAAGTTATGTTATGAAACCACCAAGAAAGAACAATGTCTTATTTGATGTTCTCTATAGCACATAGTATACGTTGAAGTTCAATAGTCATCCAATAAAAAACGCTAATAACATTTATGATCATGAATTAAATTATGCTGAAAGCTAATACTTCAGTGGTAGGTAATAATAGGAAAGTAGACATAACTTTGATAATATACAATATTCTGTATAAATCTTTTTGCATCTCATGTTTTTATTTGTACTTTGTTATATAATGAACTCATTTAATCTGCGAAATGAGTTTTTATCTATATTTTCTTTAACTTGCTAAACTTACACATCAGTTCATGTACAAACTCATTTGTTCATGCATTTATTTAGTAATCACTATGTGAAAAGTACTTCCAGACACACACACATCAAAAAAACAAGCCTACCCTTTTCCCACAGATTGTCTTCACTTCTTTTTTCTCTTTCCTTCAAACATCCAAAATGTTTTTAAAAAATGTACTTCCCACCCCTTGTCCCATTGGCCATTTTTCTATACATGCTAAGAAACTTCTACATCTCCAGGCCACAAGGCATTGCTTTCACTATCTTACCTGTGACCATCACACTTCCATCTTCTTTCCCAAAACAGTTTTATTATCTCCTGCTACAGACCTGTCTACTCTGACGTCCAAGATAATCCCCATGGACATTCACCCTTTCCCTGGTGTCAGGCTTCTCATAAACTAGTATTCTGTTATGGACAGCCTTATTTATCCCCACTTCCTTTTATTCAACGCTCACTTCCATCAAGAAAACTTCCCCAAAGTGGACACTTGCAAATGCAGTCACATCTCTTCCAGGTCTTTCTCCACTCTGACAGATTGGTGTGTCCTATAGCCTTCAGTAAGTGCGATAATGATATGGATATGACCATGCTTATTAATACATTGAGAGCCTACTTTGTATAGGACGTCATGAGAATCTTAGGATATCAAGAGGTAAAACACAACCTTTGAGAAAAACCTCAAAATCTACTTGGGGGGTATGACAAGAGATGGATAACAATACTACAGCTAAGTCCAATATAGTAGAATAGAAAGAAATGCACAGGAGAGTCAAAATTTACTCAGATACACTGCACTGTGCATTCATGTGCAGACACACACACGCACACATTTTTTCTTTAGCTGATTTCATCATGTTCTAGTACTTCTGTTTTCACTCAGTAGCAAAAATGTTTTTCTTTTTTTTTTTTTTTAATTTTTTTTAAACGTTTTTATTTATTTTTGAGACAGAGAGAGACAGAGCATGAACGGGGGAGGGTCACAGAGAGAGGGAGACACAGAATCGGAAACAGGCTCCAGGCTCTGAGCTGTCAGCACAGAGCCCGACGCGGGGCTCGAACTCACGGACTGTGAGATCATGACCTGAGCCGAAGTCGGACACTCAACCGACCGAGCCACCCAGGTGCCCCCAAAAATGTTTTTCAAAATTAACTTGCCAATTTAATGTAACTCAGTCTTTTCCGATTTCACACTAGGTAAGCGCTGTTCGGGTAGACTTACTATTCAGATGCGAGGGTGTTCTGTCTTCTTTTCATGCCTCCCCCGTGGTATCTGATCACAGAAGAAGGTTTTGCAATCCCTCGGCAGCAGGAGAGGGGCTCATGCTTCCATGTAAATGTCACGCCTGGCTTTCTGACCTATCGCTGAGCTCAGCTTCTGGTTTAGAGGACTTGGCCTCGCTCCTGTGGCAGTGACTAAGAGCAACATTGCCATGGAGTGGGCAATGCTAACAATTGGTTCTAGAGAGCTGGTTTCTTCTTCCTCACTGACGAGACACCCACCCTGACTCATGATGACACAGCTGACACTGAGACTCATCAAAGTCCTCCTTCTGTCCCCCACTTTAAGTGGTTGCCTTAAGGTTTCTTAGGGACCCTGATTCAATATCAGATTCCTTTTGCTCACCCTATGGTGTCACAAACAAAATCCTGGGAAGCAATTACATTTACACAGGCCATGGACAGACAAGAGAGGAATCAAGGGGGAAGAGTTGGGGGAGAAAGGAGCGGGAGGCTGACTGGGAGGTAATTAAGTTTGATTATTGTGGGGTTAGAAGAAGGAAGTTACAAGATATAAGTAGGGGCCACATCATAAATAGCCCTGTATTCTTTGCTAAGGAGTTTAGAATTTATCCTAAATACCATGATTTCCAACAAAAAAGTAACCTGGCCCACAAGCACAAGGGGAAACTGAAGCTCAGGGTGAAAATTACAGGTTGTTAGTTAGTGAGAGAGGAGAGGCTGAAATGACACAGACAGGGAGATCCCTTGCTCCAGGACAGGACTAAGGTCGCATTACTCAATGGCCATTTACTTTATGGCCATTTTTCTATACATGCTAAGAAACTTCTATATCTCTGTAGAGATTATCACTGTATTATCAATACTTGAAACAGCAGATTTTTTTTTTTAATTTTCTTGAATGAGTGTCATAAGCGATGGAGGCAAAAAATTCCATCAAAAATCCTAAAGAGATTGCTCCTTCAGCCTTTCCCTGGGAAATCGGCTCTAGATCAGAGAAACAATGAACTTTATGAAAATAGGAATAAACTCAGATTCATGTTAAAGACTTATTAATTCTCCAATTCTTTCTATACTCCTTTCCAGTGTAAAAAGTCACATCATGGGGGCGCCTGGGTGGCTCAGTCGGTTAAACATCCCATGCTTGATTTTGGCTCAGGTCATGATCTCACAGTGGTGAGATCGAGCCCTGCACCAGGCTCCACACTGAGCTGAGTGCGGAGCCTGCTTAAGCTTCCCTCTCTCCCTCTCTCTCTCTCTCTCACTCCCTTTCTCTCTCTCTCAAAAAAAAAAGTCACATCCTGTAATACTCTGGGTTTTCTGATTAAAGACCCGAATGGTTGCAGCACTAAGGAAAAAGGGCTTTATTCCACTGGTAGTTTTAGTCCTTTGGAAGATCCTTTGAATTGTTTGCTGTCAGCACATGTAACCTGTTGAAGCCACTTCAGAACACAGCTGCCTTGCTCAAGGTTGGAATCAAACCTCTCTCCTCCTAAAGTATAATTTTAATTGTGTAGCAAGTGGAGCTTTCCAAAATGAGTGTGCAGAGAAGTCCCTCTACTGCCCATTAAGTCATGTTATTCTTAGTATCATCAGTTTTCATGCTGAGGGATTACAGGTTGAAACAACCTTATGAAACACTTTGGTTATTTTAGTAACAATGTACAGGGTCATGTAATTTCATTTGAATTTCTTTTGGGGCTTAATCATTAAATTTCAAATATTAAAAACATCTAGGGAAAATGTATGCTGAATCTCAGTGTCATCATTTAACCATTGAGGTATCTAAATCATGGTAGTGAAGTTTAGAGCTTAAACACTCCCCAAAATATTCCAAACTCCCTTTCTTCCTGCAACCAAATGTCTGGCGTTTTAGACACATCTTTTTGTTTCATTGTTGCAAGAGCCTATATGGTAGCTATTGTTAACTCCATTTTACAAGCAAGGAAGGCAAGGAAACAGTCTCAGAAGGTTTCCATAACCTATCCAAAGTAGCAGCCTCTAAGAAAACCCCCAGCATCACTGTTTTGGCAGCTCCACTATCCTGTGGAATAAATGGCACTTTATTGCTTACTTATTGTTATGAGCACTGCTGTTTTTCTGCTCTGAGCATCTATGCCCCAATGGGCATATTCTGTTTTACAGATGTGAATATGAAATGCTTCAAGAATGAGAGGAGATATACAGAGGAATAGAATTGGAGTGTGCATTCTTTGTCTTTGGGCAGGAGACCAATATTGCACTGGAGTATTTTTCCCTCAGCAGATTTCTTCTGGTATTTCCCTCAGACGTGAAACTCTGGTCCAAGGGTCAAGTGTTGAGATTTTTGTTGTATTATTGGATCAAAGTGATTCACAAAGACAGGTCAATCTTCTCCAAGCTCTTTCAAGTTGTTGCTCTGTGGGGGTAAAAAAAAACCACTAATTTTCAGAGGGTGCAAATAAATAAACAAAATGGGATTGAAGAAAGGGAAACAGGCTAATAAACCACACCAAAAAAAGTCACCCTTCTCAGAGTTGAGTTGTAAATTTCACTGAATGTTCTGTGCTGGGCTGAATTCCCTATAAAAGCCATTAGCTATGTAGGGGCAGCAAGGGCCCTCCAAATAAAATACCCCGGGAGTCTTTTACCCTTACAAAATCTTCTGAGTACCATCATCTTGGGGCATTCTCTACCTTAGTTAGAGACTATATATTTGCCCAGGAAAAAAACAAAACAAAACAAAACAAAACAGAACAAACACTTAGGCTGAATGGATAGTTTATCGGAGAGAACTGGGGATAGACCATAGAGCCTGCTATGGTTCTGACCAGGATAGAAACAGAACACCCATCTGAGCCAAAGTGTTCTCTCTTCCTTCTTTCTCTCTCTCCCTTTTCTCTGTTGCATTCTCCCATAGGCCAAATAGAGTCACCACAGGCCTGGCTGTCAGTCACTTTACACTTGAGGAATCCATCGCGTTCACCAGCCTCCCCCACATCCATTTCCAAATGCCAGAGAGAAGGAATCTGATTGGTCCAGTCCTCATCCAGTCAGCGGTGAGATGGTGGGCGGGGCCAGACCTGGCCACCCTGAGAAGAAGCATGACTCTTCCCATCAGGCTGGGGTGGCAGGGCACTTGCCCTAGACCTGAGGGTCCCTTCCTCCTCCCAACAGTCAGAGTACATCAAGCGTATTTCCTTTATCAGTGCATTCTGATTACAATGTTATAATTAATTTCCAATGTGCAGAGAGACTAGTTTTACCATCATATTTAACCAAATCCCTCATAACCACTACACAGGAAAAGGATTTGTTTTGGCTTAGTTCCTCAAAACCTGCAAAGAACCTTTCAGTCCGCTCCTACCACCATCACTCATACGCCATCTCCCCATCTTCCCTTCCCATCTGCCACCTCCCCTGCAGCATACATCAGAGAGAACTGTAAACACAAAGAACATATTATTGGCCTGATAGCAAAGAGGATTAATAATGACTCCCTCTAGCTTTCTTCAAAAGGATGTTGTTGACAGCCAATATACTACTGTTTGTTGAGTCCTTTGAGTTTCTCAGAAGACAGTCATTGTATAAATCCAATGTACTATTACTATTATTACCACATTTAACATTCGGTTAATAGTGAGAAAGTTCTTTTACAGTCCTAGCTGTAAACTATAGCTGTAAATTCTTTCCTGCTTCTTTAAAGCTCTTCCAGACGCTTTGAACGATACCAAAGTAACAATTCAAGTACATCACTGTGCCTAATGAATAAAAGCACTCTTGATTAATGGCACTTGTTCAACATCACACTGACAGAAGTATGAAGTGTTAAAAAAATGGAGTTTCTGCCTACTGTGATTTTTTTCGCTATTAAAAAAAAACAGGCATCATCAGAGCTGATTTTTTTTAGAGCTAGATTTTTTTTTCTATTACCTTTTCGTCTATTCAATTGCTGTTGTATTTTTCATTCGACAAGTACTGTGCTTTTGTCTCATGCTGGTGCTTGCTATCAGAGTGTTATCACTCGAGAGGCCTGCTGCAGGATCCCCTAAGCATCTTCGCAATCAGCAAGCCTACCGCTACCCTAGCACCAGACCTCTGCCCAGGGTGGAAAAGGAGGGTGAGGGAGGGAAGGAGGATGGGCGTTGCTAAAAGGCATACACTGGTCAGAGCTGACAAGGAGCAGCCAGGTGCTGGGAATATCTATCATGAAGTCATTGGTGAATTGCAGGTGACTAGAGGCATACTTCACAGTGCTGTATCAGAGTTTATGTATTTTACTAACCTTATTTCATAGGGTTGAAGCTATACAGTTTTATGAGCCCCCCAATCCTCTACTAGTTGGAAATAAATTCCTCCTCAGTTATATATCAGAGGATGACATTGGCTGTTGGCCCATCTCTCCAGGCAAATGCTCTGCCTGTATTTCTTCTTTTTTCTTTCAGCCTGGGGATACGGTGCAGGGGTGCGGAGGTGGGAGTGTTTCTGTGTGACATGCCAGGAAGGAAAAAGCATGCAGTTCAAGGTGAGGGAGGTGGTGCAACCTGAATGCCAGCTTTAGCCTCTTGTTACATCCCTCTTGTTACATCCTGGTCTTGCAGATTGTTCAATCCACTGGTGATTTGAATGGTTAGCACGATTGTCAGCTATCTCTGCACTCCAGCTTTTCTCTCTCCTGGCAGGAACATCTGGGACACAGACTTTACAAACAGTAATAATAACCCTACTTTAGCTTTCACATTTCTGCAGTTGTTATTATGTCATCATGGCAAATGACCATAATTGACCCCAGGATGAAATGTTGCCAACATTCGTATGAATAGCAACTGCAATCACACAGGCTAGCAGGCATGGGCTTTGCAAATAAAAATTTTGCTGAATAGCCGAAATCTCAGGTTCGTTTGGGGACCTGGGTATTTCTAGATTGTAATAGAAAACGATTTGTTTCTGAAACAGAAGAGTGCTGCATACAGGAACCTAAATAGGACAGGGGGATGTAAGCATTAAAGAAAGATTTCCAGGATTTGCAGGAACCCCTGTGTCTTTGGGAGCTGATTTGGATACAGAGGGATGAGTCATGAGACTCCACCTGAGCACAGAGATCATGTAATTCTGTTTCTCAGCTCCAGGGTGCATGCATGCGCACACGTGCTCATGCAAAATTCCACCATCTGTATCATCCCAAAGTTAACACTGACCTTTCCTGACTCTCTCCAGAACTGGCATGAAACAAGGCTATAACAAAACAGTGAAGAAAGAAACGACAAAGTCAAAACACATATCAATTCTCTTGACTATAACTGTGTGTTTTACTATTGTGCTCAGGAGGCAATTTCGGCTAAGTTAGCCTTGAAAATTTTCAGCTGATTTGGTTTAGAAATTAAGATCATCTCAGGGTGGTTGTTTCAATAAATTCATATTGAAACCTACATGCCCCTATTTTCTAAGGAACCTCTTTCTCTCAGAATGCCTATTTTTTATTGAACTTGTTTTCCCAAACTGGGCATGTTGCCCTAAAATAAAAAAACACCCAACCCAAGAAGCAAAGACCTTGAATTTAATTGAGTTCATTTAAAGGGACTCGTACAGGATTTTGAAACCTGCCCCCACAGTCTTCTCTCAGTTCTTTCTCATGGTCCCAAACCAAGCTTCTCTCCAGTTCCACTTCTCTGCTTAATGAGAACACCTTTGGGGAGAATAACCAGCAGTCTCGCACCAGAAATTATAGAAGGTGTAGAAGGTATAGAATTTAAAGAAGATCATGAGGGGCGCCTGGGTGGCTCAGTCGGTTAAGCGGCCGACTTCGGCTCAGGTCATGATCTCGCGGTCCGTGAGTTCGAGCCCCGCGTTGGGCTCTGTGCTGACAGCTCAGAGCCTGGAGCCTGTTTCAGATTCTGTGTCTCCCTCTCTCTGTGACCCTCCCCCGTTCATGCTCTGTCTCTCCCTGTCTCAAAAATAAATAAACGTTAAAAAAAAAAAAAAAGAAGATCATGAATCTCTTATTATAAACAGAAGATAATGGAATTTCCTCAGTTATTCCTATGACTTCCATATTATAGGGAAACTGAGAAAGAACTTTGCCTGGGCAGTTTCTAGCATTTTAGATAAACTATTTGCAAGAGTGTTTTCTGTGGATTCCTGGGACGTAAAGAGTTATCTGCCTGCAGATGGCCCAGGACAACCACTGAATAGAGCCCAATTGTCTTTGGACCACTTCACCCTCCCTAAAAATTCTCCTGTCTCCTAGTTCTCCTACTGACCAATAGCTCCACTGGATCAGTGACCCCTAGGAGCAGGTCAAAGCCCCATAATATCCACCACTCCTCCCTACTCCCCACCACAAACAGATATATTCCTTTATTCCTATCTATCACCTCAATCAAAATTCTCCCATTATGCTAGTGTAGCAACGCTAGATATCACCAGAAAACATATTAGTCTCATGCTTTTTTTTAAGGTCAGTGAACATGTGTAATTCTCCTAATAAATATTTTCTATGTTTAAAATGATCTTATTGTTTTAATGTTTATTTATTTTTGAGAGAGAGAGAGAGAGAGAGAGAGAGAGAGAGAAAGAGACAGAGCATAAGCAGGCGGGAGGGGCAGAGAGAGAGACACACAGAATCTGAAGCAGGCTCCAGGCTCCTAGCTGTCAGCACAGAGCTCGATGCAGGGCTCAAACCCATGAACGCTGAGATCATGACCTGAGCCAAAGTCAGATGCTCAACTGACTGAGTCACCCAGGCGCCCCTGAAAGGAGCTTATTAACACAAATGAATCTCTTATTTGTGAAATGGAGAGGCAGATTTTGTTTAGGGAGAATTTCTCTACAGTACTCTCCTGATTCTGCTCTGACATGCTAAAAGTCAGCAACTTGATACCCTATTTCTGAAAAGTTCTCTGATTTGGATTTGAATTTCAAAGATCAAATTCAAGTGTCTTAACCTTCTTCTTAGTTTTACTCTAAGACAAGTTAAACACAAGCAGAATAAAGACAGAGATTATAACTTTTCCTAAATTGTGTTTATTGTTTGTTTCTTTTCTTCTTATTTTTACCATAACAGAAGAGAGCTAGGTAAAAACTATAAGACATTAAGACACAAACTATAAGACATAAAACCATAAGATGAAAGAAACTGAAGATGATACAAATAACTGAAAAGATATTCCAATGCTCGTGGGTTGGGAGAATTAATATTGTTAAAATGTTCATTGGACCCCAAGTGATCTATGAATTCAATACAATTCCTATAAAAATACCAAGAGCATTTTTCACAGAACTAGAATAATCCCAAAATCTGTACAGAATCAGAAAAGACTTCAAATAGTCAAAGCAATCTTGACAAAGAACAAAGCTGGAGGTATTATAATCTCAGACTTCAAGATATAGTCTAAAGCTATACTAATCAAAACTGTATGGAACTGGCACAAAAATAGACACAAAGATCAACAGAACAGAATAGAGATCCCAGAAACAAACCCACGCTTATATGGTCAACTTATATGATCAAATGCAACAAAGAAAGCAGTATACAATGGGGAAAAGACAGTCTCTTCAATAAATAGTGCTGGAGAAACTGGAGAGCTATATGCAAAGAATGAAATTGGACCATTTTTAAACCATACACAAAAGTAAACCCAAAATAGATGACTTAAATGTGAGACCTGAAACTATAATACTCCTAACAGAAAAGATAGGCAGTAATCTCTTGGACATTGGCCTCAGCAACATATTTATGGGTGTGCCCCCCCAGGCAAGCAAAACAAAAGCAAAATTAAACTATTGTCACTACAACAAACTAAAAAGCTTTTACAAAGCAAAGGAAACCATCAACAACAACAAAAAGGCAACATAGTGAACGGGAGAAGATATTGCAAATGATATATCTGATAAGGAGTTAATTATCCAAAATATATAAAGAATAATATAATAAACTCAACATCAAAAGAAAAAGCTGATTAAAAAAATGGACAGATAGGGGCGCCTGGGTGGCTCAGTCGGTTAAGCGTCCGACTTCGGCTCAGGTCATGATCTCGCGGTCCGTGAGTTCGAGCCCCGCTCTGTGCTGACAGCTCAGAGCCTGGCGCCTGCTTCAGATTCTGTGTCTCCCTCTCTCTCTGACCCTCCCCCATTCATGCTCTGTCTCTCTCTGTCTCAAAAATAAATAAACATTAAAAAAAATTTTTTTAAAAAATGGACAGAGAACCTGAATAGACATTTTCCCAAAGAAGACATACAGATGACCAACAGTCACATGAAAACCTGTTCATCATCACTAAACATTAAAGAAATGCAAATTCGAACCACAATAAGATATCACCTCACACCAGCTGGAATGGCTAGTATTTGTTTAACTATTTTTTAAATGTTTATTTATTTATTTTGAGAGAAAGAAAGAGTGTGCACATACAAGTGAGGGAGGAGCAGAGGGAGAGAAAGAATCCCAAACAGGCTCTACGCTCATCAAGGAGTACACATGGGACTCCATCTCATGACCTCAGGATCACAACCTCGGAATCACGACCTGAGCTGAAATCGAGTTAGACCCTTAACTGACCGGGCCACCCAGGTGCCCCTGGAAGGGCTAGAGTTAAAACAATCAGAAATAACAAGGGATTGGCGAGGATGTGAAGAAAAAGAAAGCCTTGTGCACTGTTGGTAAGAATGTAAGTTGGTGCAACCATTGTGGGAAACAGTTTGGAGTTGTCTCCAAAATTTAAAAATAGAAATACCATACAATCCAATAATTCTAGGTATTTAGCCAAAGAAAACAAAGACACTAATTCAAAAAGGTATGCACTTCTATGTTTATTGCAGGATTATTTACAATAGCCGAGATATGGAAGCAACCTTAGTGTCCCCTAATGGATGATGAATGGACAAGGAAGATGTGGTAAATACATACAATGACTGATTATTCAGCCATAAAAAAGAATGAAATCTTAGCATTTATGACAACATAGATATCCCTTGAGAGCAAAATGCTAAGTGAAGTTAGAGAAAGACAAGTACCATATGATTTCACTCATATGTGATGTCTAAAAACAAAAAACAAAATAAATGAACAAACAAAGAAAAACTCAAGCAAGCCAACTCCTAAATATAGAGAACAACCTGGTGGTTGTAAGAGGGGAAGCAGGTTAGGAGATGGGTGAAATAGGTGAAGGAGATTAAGAGGTAAAAGCTTCCAGTAATAAAATAAATAAGTCACACAGATGAGAAGTACAACATAGGGAATATAGTCCATAATATTGTAATAACCTTGTATGGTGACAAATGTTGACTATGCTTATCATGGTGAGCAGGGAGTAATGTATAGAGTTGTCAACTGAATATAAGCCGAAACTAATATAACACTGTATGTCAATTATAGTTCAATAATAAAAATTAAATTAAAAATAATAATTAAAAAAATAAATACACAAAAAAGAAGGGAGCTAGAAGTGAGGCAGGGGGCAGACAACCACTTGCTGGTTTGGGACTGACTTACTGTTGTTGTTGATCATGCAAAGCCTGGATCATCTCCAGCTGGATTAGTTGGCCACTGAGAGCAGCAGAGATGCTCCTCATGCGTGGAATCTGCAAGTGGAGAGAAGTAGATGACACTGTTGCTTATACGAATTTTTTGAAGTTTGTGGATTCCATTATTAATTCACCTGGGTGTAGTTTTTTTTTTTTTTTTTAAGCATAATATTATGGGCACCTGGGTGGCTCAGTCAGTTAGGTATCTGACTTCAGCTTGAGTCATGATCCCACCATTCCTGAGTTTGAGCCCCACGTTGGCTCCGTGCTCACACCTCCAAGCCTGGAGCCCATTTCGGATTCTTTGTCTCCCTCTCTCTCTACTCCTCCCCCATTCGCACTCTGTCTCTCTCTCAAAAATAAATAAACATTAAAAAAAATAAAGCATATTATGGATGTATTTGGTTTAAATACTTCCTTTCACATAAATTAAGTCACACCACATATGTTGTCTTGTACTTCGCTTTTTCCACTTACTATATTGTGCACATTTTCACATATCAATATATATAATTGGATGTCATTTTGACCAGTAACATATTAGCCACAAGCGTGGACCATCAGTGTCTGTGGTCACCTGGCATTCCAAGTGGAAAGACTTCCCTTTCTCATTATTTGTCCATGGGCTATCCTGTCCTCCTTCTCTGTGTTCTGAGTCTCCTTCCTTGACTAGTGTCTTTTACTTAATAGATAGGTACAAATGCACAAAGAAAGTTAAATTTTTCATTTTATGTGTTTAAAAGATGCTCATTAACCCAAATGACTAATGTATTTTTGATATGTATAGTCATTTTCCATAATTGAGTAAATCTTACTTTTGAACACCCACCCCGTTAAGTTAAATATGTGAGAAATCGTATCTCTTACTATCTTCCTGTTTAACACTGTCTCTCATTTTAATGTGGTCTATTTGAGGAAACATGCTCAGGCTTTCAGAGTTCTTTTTTTATGCCTGAATCATCCCAGGGTAGAACTAGGGTATATATAAGGTAAATTAGGTTCCTTTGTGGGGATTGGGGAAGAGGGGGGAAAGTAATGGATTTGCTCTTATGGGCCCCTGTGCTGTACTCTGGATCTTGAAAGGATTCAGTTAAGAAGTGGCTTATCTGGGGTAATCTGGTTGAGTTTATAGGGTCCTTTGCAGTATCTCCTGAGGCACAGGAAACATCATGTTCCCAAGGGTGATATTCACGGTCCTATCCATTTGCTTCAGGTGTCAAATACTCTATACTTTATTACCTCTTCTTTCAAGCCCCACATCTCTCCTCACCAAGGCCCACGGATACTTCTGAATTACCCACATGCTATGTGCAGCTATGAGAAACCTGGACTGAATCTACTGTCTTTTTAAATAAATATGCCTTCTACCATGCCTGTGGTTGAAAATGGTTCTGAATAAATGTTTGGCTTCTAAAGCTCTGTACCTTCCTCTTGGCCAGTTCTAAGAAAACAGGCCACTAGTACAGATATACGGAGATGTCTTCATTTCTCTCTGGATGTTTCTAGCTCCCCACCCCCACTCAATGTTGCTCCCAAAGTTTGGTCTGGAGTGGAGAGCCTGGATGCGTGTATCCCCCTGCGTGCTTCAATTTCTCTCTCTCGTAGCCTTTCCAATTATCTGTGAGCTGGATTTTCACCTTGTATCAGTAACTTTTCTTACATCATATTAATGGCACATGGTAAAGCTGGGAGCTCAATGAATTTAGAAAATCTTTTTTTTTCCCTCCCAAGGCTTTTCTGGCCTTTAAGGTTGTTTTTGCAACTAGTTGCTCACAAGTTCTTCTTTGACGGAGAAAGTCTGAATGTTGGCTCTTTATTTCTCTTCACATTCTGCATATTTCATGCCTAATATTTCCAATAAAAATCCATGTTTCTGGATGACTAGAAGGATAGTCTTATATATGAAAATGCAAATGAGGAAAAATGCAGTGATACTTTAAAACAATATTATCCCTGTTACATAGGCTTAACATTTCTAGCTAAGGCCTTTTCTGCCATCCTTTCAGGTTGCTTTTCAGTGGTGATATCCTTACAAAATAGGATGAATAAGAATTTTCCCCTACCCATCTCTGAGTCATAGTTCCTGACCTAAGTTTTAGAATACTTTTATTCAGTTAGAGAACAGCTTGACACTTTTGTCTTGTCTTTAGACTGTAAGTTCCCAAAATACTGGGACATCTCTTGTTCATATTGAATCTTCAGGATCTAGCATAAACATTAGTTATGGCTGAAATTTACTGGATTGGAGTCAATAGGATGCAAGTGGCAATGATGTATATAAATTCTAAATTGTCTCTGAGTTGAAGACAAACTGCTTTCTTGGACTTTGGTTTGTATTTCCACAAGCAGGACCGTTTATAAGCCAGCAACCCAGACTTCACCTTTGTAAATGACGGTGGGATTTCATCCTAAAATGAAAGGAATCTAAGTTTCTAAAAGTTTGTGGAGCACAGCTACCGCACTGTTGTAACCCGGCCTGTTACATTAGAGATTAAGCTTCTATTTATTTAAGATTGTTGGATAGGAACTTGGCGCTCACCCTAATTAATATGTTCAGTTTTCTGAGGTACAATGAGAGCAGCATTAACTGGGCACATGTAGAATTTTAGTCTATCTATTCTTATCTATCATTTTATCATTTTCTACCTAACTATCTATGCATCTGGGGAGCTCTTTGTCAATCAGGTTCTTGCCTCTACCTTCTGTCTTCAATTCCCACCCAAGCTGAAGAAAAGTGGTATTCACGGTGATATTATCAGTTGTAGGCACAGCAGATGACGCATGATGCATCTAGCACATTCCAATAATGATCACTGTTAACAGTTTTATCACTCAATTTCTAGAGCAAAGCTACGTATTCCAACTTTTCCATTAATTTTCATTCTCTCATCCCAACTATGAAAAGTGGACTACAGTTTGCCAGTCAGTGCTTACAGCCCTCACTAATAAAGGATATTTTTGCCTCATTAGCTTTCTCTCTTTGTTCCTCTTGTGCTATGTTGCAAAGAACAACCTGTGATAAGTTGCTCCCACTTCACGACCAAAAATAAAACCTTCTTTTAAAATTAAATACTTTCATTTCAACTTTGATAAGGCCGGATTTGGCACAAAACTATAATAATTTAACTATTTCAACCTCAAAATCTCTCAAAAGCAGTGGATTCAAAAAGAATGCTTAAAATCCAGGCAACAATCTTCTAGGGAAAACATTCATAGAGTTAGGAAGACCCTAACAAGTAGGGAGTTAGAGCCCCCTTTCCCATCTCTACGGCTACCACCCCACTCTCAATGCCTAATCACCCCAGCTCTCAGCAATCTGTCCTTCCATGACTTTTCATAGCTCTTATTAGCCTTATTCATTTGCAACTCAGCATGTGATTACATTATAGTTGTTTATCTTTCTTGCACGTAGGCTGTCTCCATATTTTGCTTATAAGACGGGAGCTATGGCATTTAATCTGATGGAGCTCCAGCTTTTAGCATAGCTACTGCATGAAAAAAGTGTGCTCAGAAAAAACGGGCTGGTGATGATGCATGTAAATGCTGTTTTTCTACTGGAGCCCAGTGTTTCCAAGAGGCAGGGGTGGGAAGGGAGATTTGAAGAAAACTTTTTCCACTAAATATATATACACAAACACATACATATATACATAAATTCATTATTCAGTGATTAATAAAAGTTAAGGAGGCCCACAATAGTTTGTTTTTTCTGATGAACCAGTGTTTAAATTTATGCTGGTCCCCGTGGGACATCTCTTGAATCGTAATTCTCAATTGAATAGGCAGTACTTGAATATAATGATCTCAAGAGGATCAATACCTAATATCTAATAAGGTATGAGGAGTATTTTATGAGTATTAGCATAGATAAGGTTCTCATTTCTACCTATTTTTTAAGGTTATTTATTTATTTTTGAGAGAGACAGAGACAGCATGAGCAGGGGAGGGGCAGAATGCCAAGCAGGCGCCATGCTGTCAGCACAGAGCCCTACGTGGGGCCCCATATCACGAAACCATGAGATCATGACCTGAACCAAGAGTTAGAGGCTTAAATGACTGAGCCACCCAGATGTCCCCCATTTCTACCTATGTTTAGGCAGAAAATATTTTAAAACTTCTTTTCCCATGTACTTTGCTGATAATTAATTGTCAGGTTTATTATTATTTTTTGGTTTATTTTGTCAAAAGTCTTTTTATGGTATTCATCTCTGTGAAAAAAATGGCAAATGATAATAACACAATGCATCTCTAAGAACTTGGAAAGGGCATGTATCAACACGACATTGTCAACAGATGTCAATTTTATGTAAATATCATTGTAGAGGCAGAAGTGAAAAGAATTCAAACAAACAAAAAATAAATCTGCAATTAAAAACCCATCCGAAGGACATTTTTTAATTTTAGTGTAGTGGTTCAGAGCAGTCTCTTTAAAGTTCTCAGAAAGGCAACATGGCAAATGGGTTAAGGAAATAGACTAAGGGACCAGACTGCCTGCATTTGGATCCCAGGTCTACCACTCAGCTATTAAAACTAGGGCATATCATTTCTCTGTGTTTCTATTCCTTCAACTGAGAAAAATTAGAGAGGAATAGCATCTATCTCACAGGGAAGTTCTGAGGATTGAGCAAATAAACACACACAAAACATGGAGCACATGGCCCAACACATGATAAGTATTCAAAGGATATTAGCTGTTATTTGTAGATAGCAAGTATTCTAAATACATAAGTGCTGAAATCTCCATTCAACTTTTCATTTTCTGATGAGAGGATGTAAACCAACATTTTCTACATATTTAATTCCCTCTTGTCCTCTCCAGGTGAGTTCCACTTTAAGAGGAAAATAACCTCAATAAGCAAAAATACACTGAAAGATAGAAAAAAAAACTTCAGTAATTCTTCTTTTTATAAAAGTATTCACCAAGGGTTTAAAAAATATATCCATACCTAATATTGTATTGAATTGCCTACACCTTCATAGTTTTCAGGAGGACTAAATCCAGGAAAAATCCTAGGGTTAATTGTAAAACAGGAAAAATAGTCCTATCTCCTATAGGGACAACACCTCCCCTTTTCTGGGTGTCCATCCTGGGTCTTATTTCCACTGTCTCAAAGTTTATCCAAGCCTGAAGAGGGCCCATTAAAATGTCAAGTTAGTGTTACTCCTTTAAGTATGGTCTCATTTAACAGAAAACCCTTAAAAGGCAAAATGCTGGACTGGCTTAGTAGGAACCTACTGTTTTGTCCACCTATCACATTCCTTTCTTAAGGCAAGTGCCTTCCCTCCTACTCCACCCACATTTCCCATGCCCTCCGTGATCCTGCCTTCTGGTCCAGGAGTTGGCATCAGTCCTTCATTAGACCAATATCCCATCCTTGAGATTTTTAAGCTTGGGACACAGAGAGGCAGAGTAGTTTCTCCTGAATTAATGATGTAAGATATTAAACTTGGAAAGCGTTGAGGGTCACATTTAGATCATATGAAGAAAGAGAGCCTACCAGGAGAAAGAAGAATGATACTGATAGATAGAGACTAGAGACATAAAGAGTTTGGGAAACATTAGAGATGGGGATTCTACAAGACTTATTTTGAGGAGCAGTGAAGAAGGGGGACCAAGCAGTTTTCCTGCTCTTCTCACAGCAGTTTTTAGTTCTTCTGGAGAATGCAGAAGACACCTCTTAGGTTGTGCTTCAGAATTCTCCTGACCTAACTTCTTTAGCTAGGCATGCTGTGCCCACTAGTCTGATGCAGGCTTCCATCAACTCTCTGATGGTACATTTAGAGAGCAACTCACAGGAGGCCCAGACTCTGCACTTCCCATTTCCTACCTAGGGCCTTCTGCAGTGCCTTTCTATTCCATACTCCTTTATACACAATATGGAACCCCAAAAGACTTATTGCTCATGGAATCACCATTGACCAATGGAAGCCAATGGATGAGGTTTTCTTCTTTTGTGCCCGTATTTCACAAGGGTTTCAGAGAGATTCAGCACCAGTCACCTGATCTCCTGGTGCAGGTTAGGGTGGTTAAGCTCTTCCTTGAATTGGCTTTACCTCCTTCTTTGTTTCTCTCCCTCTGCCCATACCCCTGTTCTCTGGCATCATATTCCCAGATAAATTGCAAAGAATCCTCTGTTCAGGCTCTGCTTTTGAGGCAACTCAGGCTAAGATACTCAGGATTCTTTTGACAAATTTCCTTTGGGTTAGATTTCAGTTTTAACCAACTGTAATGGCTTTAAAAAGAATTCATCTCTGGTCCCTGATAAGAAGCTAACACATTAATTGTGACTTTGAACAAACTGGCTATTCTATACCTCAATTTATTCATCTATAAAACAGTGGATTTGGGGAATCTACGTGGCTCAGTCAGTTGAGCGTCTGGCTTTTGATTTCATCTCAGGTCATGATCCCAGGGTCATGGGATTGAGCCCTGAATCCACCCCCACATAGGGCTCCATGCTGAGTGTAGAGCCTACTTGAGATTCTCTTTCTCTCTCCCTCTACCCTTCTCCCAGATTCATGCTCTCTCTCCACCTCTCTGTCTGTCTCTCTGTCTCTAAAATAAAATTTAAAAAAAACAGTTGAATTGGTCTTATTTCTAAGATTCCTTTCATTTATAATATTCTAGGATTTGAAAACAAGTCTTATGTATCAGAGAAATAAGTCTCTAGTGATGGCAGTGCAGACCCTGGGATAGTTAGTTCCTCTTTTTCTGGTCCCTCAGTGCTCATGTCCCTGGTAACACCATGAAAGAATTAGCCCTTGATTCTCATGTTTCCCCTAATGGTCATAATGATTATATGTGGGAGTGGAATTTACAAATTATCTCCCTAGAATATCTGGATCCTTTAAGCTGCTCCAAAAGAATCTTTGGATTACTCTTGGTCAGAAACTAATTATATTCTCATGAACAAAAAGGTCAATTCACAAAAAAGAAATTCTGTGAGAAGTTCTTGGAAAGCTTTTTAATCTGTGAAAATTTGTGTTTCATAGCATTCTGGAAAGTTCTTTCAGCTTCTCTCGGTTCCAAGATTCTCAAACTTGGGTTTGTTACCTCAGTGCATTTCCCTGTCTTCCTTTCATATCACACATCAGATTGTCTTCTCAGGGCCTTCATTTGTTAAAGTGCCCACATTCTCTGTGACTCCTGGCTAACTATTCACGGTGCTTCGGTCATCTTTAAAACTCCGTACTTTGAATTCATATCTGACTTTCTTGTGTTTGATGAGGACCGAATGCTCCTCCAGTTCTTCTTTCCACTTTGATATCTCTCCCAAGATATGACCAGGGAAAGTAGAGAGTGAAAAAAAATTATAGTATTAAAACAAAACAAGACTATTCTTAAAATTTCTACATATTTTGTGTTGAAAAAAAAAATGGATTTAATGGCCTAAAAAAATAAATAAATAAATAACTAGAAATGTCACTGAGTGTCAATTTCTACTATCCCAAGCTATTTTGAAGAGTGAAAGTATTTGGCATGCAGTAAGAATTGACACAGCAAAATCACACCAAGGATCTGAGTTCAGGAAGTAAAACACATGTGTAGATCCACCTAGTGCACCTGGGCAAAGGAAAGGGGAAATGATGGAGTATTTAATAGGAGGGCAGAGAAAATGACTTTGGAATAAAGGGTATCTAGATGATTAAGGTTTTTGGACAATAATAAATCCCAAATTTCTTGTTCGATTCCCCCTAAAACCAGAGAAACTTATAAAATCCTTTCTACTTTGTGGCATTGAGAAGGCACTGATGTGTGGCAAACATTTTTGTGGAGCCCATTATATTAAAGGAATATTGCATTGCCAAGTTTTGCATGAACTTGTACAGTAGAAAATAAAAACAGAAATGACCAGAAAAATTAAAATGCAGGTGAGGCATGTGTTTGCTTTAGAAACTAAACTGAGTAACTGCAAAAAGAGAAACAAAGAAATTTTTGCAAAGCATATGTCAGCTTTGATTTTTTAAAAAATGGCTCTGGGATCTAGAAGAAGATCAAAGGAAAATGCAACAGAAGCTGCTGTGCATAAGGCCTGTGCTGGCTTTCCCAACAGGCAGACTAGCCACAGGTCTCAACAAAGCAGGGAGATGGAGAATGAAACAAAAAAACAGGCCAGTTCTTCTTTGATGAATGTATCCAGAAGTTTGCAAGGTGAAAAGCATCTACAAGGGGGGCGCCTGGGTGGCGCAGTCGGTTAAGCGTCCGACTTCAGCCAGGTCACGATCTTGCGGTCCGTGAGTTCGAGCCCCGCGTCAGGCTCTGGGCTGATGGCTCGGAGCCTGGAGCCTGTTTCCGATTCTGTGTCTCCCTCTCTCTCTGCCCCTCCCCCATTCATGCTCTGTCTCTCTCTGTCCCAAAAATAAATAAAAAAAAAAAAAAGTTAAAAAAAAAACAAAGCATCTACAAGGAAACTATTTCCATTTCCACCTCATTTTAAGTGGTGTCCTTTTGAAAACAAAATTTTTATTTTGAATTACATATAAAGGTAGGGGTAGGGTCCAATCTCTCCACTGATAGTTTCTGTGAAGCCCTTCCCAGGACCAACATGGAATACCAGTGGACACAGTGAAACCTCTAAACTGGAGAGAAGATGGGATCAAAGTGGCGCCAACCCAATTGTGTACTCAATTCTGCCAAACTAGCATTGCCTCTAAAAAAGTGAGGGCTCCATTTTCTAGAACTTTACATTTACTGTTGTTGTTGCTATTTATTTCCCCCTTCCTTCCTTCCTTCCTTCCTTCCTTCCTTCCCTCCTTCTTTCCTTCCTTTCCTAATTGTGGTAAGAACATTTAATATGATATCCACCCTTTAAAATTTTAAGTGTACAATATAGCATTGTTAACTACAGACACAATGTTGTACAGAAGATATCTAGCTCTTATTTATCTTGTGTAACAAGCTTTATGCCCACTGAATAGCAACTCCCCATTACATTTTAATAGCTGATGGAAATGGAGAGGCATTTTCTATTGAAATATTTCCTGAAATTATGGGGGGAAATAGAGTGATAATTTCTATATCTAAAAACAACTGGGGACTTGGCCATTCCTTGCCCTAATATTCATAGCCATAAAAACTAAAAATCAGCAAATGATGGGGAGTTAATGACTCATCATTTTTTTTCCACTTGCCTCTCCATGTTCTCACCCCAAAATTTTTTCAAACAGTCTTTTCTCTTTAAGGAAACAACTGGTAGAATATATCCTGAGATATATCCTGAGGGCTTCCTATTTTCTTACAGAACACTAGGCATTTCCCTCAGGAGAAAGAATGGTGGGACCAGTGCATCCAATTCACTGTGACTAATCCTGTGTTCTTTTATTGCTGGGTTCAGTTCCCAAGAAATCCTTTTATGTGTTAGTCTGGAGAAACTTTGACTATCTCATTCCTCTTGGTGATTGCTCTCTTGACTTCCTGTTGAGTTACACATCAGCTATAAATTGTCCCTCACCAGAAAGGTGATCTTTTAAAACAGGGACTTTCCTTAAAGTTATTGAAATAATTATAGGAAACGTTTAAATGGTATTAATAACATTTCAGAGGACTTTACATCACGTACTCTACACAACAAATGGTCATTCCAAAGGCCAAAATATCAAGTACTAAAATCACAATGACATTCTGGTAGTGAACTAAATCCTCTGAGAAACAATGGAACTGGCTTAGTCTACAGCCCACAGAATTTATCACACTCCAGGGTGTAAAGCAAGGCAAAGAACTTTATTTTCTGTGTTATGTATTTCAGTAAATATGTCTATGTCCCTAAAAGGATATTACTTTTAAAGGCCCTAAAGACTTTGAGTTCCCTGAGACTGTGACATTTTGGGATGACTGCAAGTTGCCTACACAAGCAGAACGAGACCTATATTTTGCACAGAACTGATAATCTATTACTTCATCAGTTTCTCAAATTCACGTTAACAGCATTTACGATAACAGGGCAAAGTGAAAAAATAGATGGGAAAACAGGGGGTTTTGAAGAAGTAGTAAAGAGCATTCTTCTTGAAAGAAATTTGATTAAAATAAGCTTTGGGATTCTATTTAATTTTTTTTGACATTTATTCATTTTTGAGAGACAGAGCACAGGCAGAGGTGGGGCAGAGAAAGAGGGAGACACAGAATCTGAAGAAGGCTCAAGGAAGGCCCTGCGCTTTCAGTGCAGAGCCCGATTTGGGGCTCAGACCCACAAACCACAAGATCATAACCTGAGCCCAAGTCTGACGCTTAACTGACTGAGCCCCTGAGGAGCCCTGGGATTCTATTTATTTTATAGACTCCCCCATCCCTGCTTCAGTGTCAACTCAGAAACTTAGATGTAAGAAGGAGATTGTTAAATATAAAAGAATCCATTCTGATTTTTCTGAAGCCCCTGCTGTCATTGTTTAGTCACTCAATTTGAATCTTGCCCGACATGGTTCCTGAGAAGCAAGGTGAGAGATGGCTGGAAAAAATGACCAAGCAGTTCAGCCTCTCCCAGCTCTGCTGGGCAACATGTAAGAACAGTAGCAAGATTCCTCTCTTGCCATTCAGAATCGAGGTGGGACCACCTGGGGTTTCCAGTTTTAGAATATAACTCTTTGGGCAATTAGAAAATCTCTGAGCATCTGTCTCCCCTGGCATTTAGGTAAATTAATAATATTAAGCATTTCTAAAATAAGAAGTGGGTTATAAGATATGCCAATGTACCACGAACATAATTTGCTCAGTTACCTTTTCCCCAAAGGAGATTTATCAAGGTACAGTCCTACAGCATTAATGCTTATGAGCTCATAGCCCTGGAATATCTATTTCCCACAGATTCAAGACAATGAAACTTCATTATCATGCCCCCTTATTTAACTCCAATGCCCAGGACAACGATTTGTTTTAATGTCCCAGTCTAAACCTCCTACGGCAATATTTTTTCAGGTAATAGCTTCCATTCATAATGCTAACAGCTCTTGAATCCTCCAGTCGATTTGCTTGTTAGGATCCTCCCTTTTCTTTGACTTTCTAAGCTTTACACCTTGCCATATGCAGTTCATGTTTAAAAAACAGGTACAAATGTTACATGTAGCATTTGGGATGACTAGATAATTCCAAGATCAACAGGAACATTACTCTCAAGGTACATATACTTCTGAGTTTTCCATAAACAAGAATAAAAGAACCTTTTTAAAGTTTTCAAAAACTCAAGTAAAACTCTTCTTATTTATGATTGATAAGATTTTTGGTTTCTGGAAGAGAAAGTTATCTTTTTATCATTTCAAGACTTTTAAGCTTCCCACCAGGTTCTTTTATAACGTGAAAGTTATGGAAGACAGATATTAACATCCTTTCCTGGTCTAGATTAGAGAACCTTATATACGCTTAATTTATGCTGCATAGGCGGTATACCAAAATAGAATGACTTCGAGGTACAAAGTTAGAATGACCTGGATTTCATTCTCAAATCACTACTTATAAGCTATTCATCCTTGGGAAATTGTTCTCATCAGAAAAATGGGACAACAATATAACCTAATTCACAAGGTTGCTATGTAGATTAAAGATTTTAAACAGGTACTTTTCCTTCTCTGGAACTCATTAATCATTTCCGCCTTGCTAATGCAATGATTGTAGTACCTGCATGATTCCAGGGAAGATGATCCTACCCTCTGGCATGTGAACTAAACTAAGCAACCAACATATGTTACCCCATGGCCACAGAGATAGTTTCATGGGGGTTTGAACCATTCAAATCTTAGGATTTGAATCTTTCAATTTACTTTTGTGGAATACATCAGGACAAAGAAGTTATCTTTTCAGCTAGACAGGAAACAAAAAGAATGCAGCTTTGGGTACTTTTGGCAAACATCTTAAGACCACAAGGGAACCAATGGAAGGAACTGAATGCTCAAGCCTTAGCTGATGTCAACCCAATCTCTGGATTGTCCAGTCACATAACCCAGGCTTTGTTTAAGCCCATTAGAGAAAGGTTTTGCTGTTTTTTATTTTTATTACTTTCTAACCTACATGTTAAACACACATGGGATATGATTAAATATGATTTTATGTTGTTTTCTATATCCCTGGACATATTATTTAGTGGATGGAAATGAATTGCATAAAAATTCCAGCAGCCCCCTGATTCCTCTGCTCACAGTGAGGCAATAGAAAATCCTAGTCATTGTAAGTCATCAAACACGGTCGCACTTCAGCTATGTAGAGTCTCCAAGTTCAAGATATTAAGCAATCATTCAATTTTTATTCAAAAGGAAATCTCCTTCTCTTCAGCCAATAATTGGCAACACCCACCTTCTCCACTCACCTCCTCCTCTTCTTCTTATCTGCTCTCATTTATCTCATCATGGTCACATGTAATGGGAGGAAAAAGATCAAGGGAATGAATGAAATGGCTTTTACTTGCCTGGTAAGTGGTAAAATTATATTCTGGCTTCCCACTCTCTGGACCAGACATATGTTGACTCTTTTTTTTGTGAACACATCCATGAGCCCCTCAGAAACCCCCATTGGCCCTCTCTGATCACAGCTGCTCTGAGTCATGAAAGCACATTTTCTGTGGCTCACTCTTTTCCATTCCTCATCACCTTCTCTTCATCAGCCATCCATATCACAGAGATTTCACTGATGGGAGTCCCTCATTCTGTGGTAGGAAACTTATTGACCCTGTTCAAAAAAATTCTAATGTTGTAAGATCATCATAAGTATACAAAAGTTGTAAGAATATAAACTCATCTTGGGAAACATTCATCTCACTAATTCTTAATTTCTTTAAAAACTCACAGTCTCAGCGGCCTGAAAATTAATTAGGAAAAAATAACCTGAAACACCACGATTGAGAAAACAGGTAACTAAAACTGAAACCAGACCAAACTGCTTAGCTACTCATGAAACGTGGGGAAACTGCTTTCATCGTCCACCCAGATTAGCAAAGCAAAAAACAAATACAAAACCTAATAGCTGGGAATATTCATTTGTTTTACTACAGCTCAGTTTGCTTTTGACGAAATCGCCTAGCACCACCCATGGACTGAAGATGGCTACGGACCTCTGTGCTGTGCTCTCCCCGACTTCACAAAGCTCCTATTGGACCTGGGCTTTGATTTCTTCTGTAGTTTTACCCTCCCTAGAGACATGCCTTCCTCTGAGCCACTACTTGTACAAGTCATTATGGAATCCCAATTTACTTCCCCAAACTCATGCTGCTGTGTACAGCAGACTCTCAGCAAATACTGTTATCATGCCATCTCAAATTTCTCCAGTGCAACAGCTACAGTTTTCTACTTTCAATGTCAATATTTCCTTGCTTCTACTTGTTTGTCAGGTTATTCCTAAAGTGTATTTTTAATGTTGCCTTTGGCTACCATGACTTCTTTGGGACAGCAAGAGCGTGGCATTCTGGCTTACATCAATTTTTATCATGTGGCTTAATGATGTTCAGCATGGCACCAAGGAGCTAAAACACTCCTGGAAGCACACATAAGCAAACAGCTCCCTTATTCTGCCAGTCTTAGTGTGGTATAGAGCAGCAGTAAGCCAAGTATGGCCCTATTCCTAATTATTTGTCATATGAATAAACAACAAGTCCCAAGTAAAATATTCATTCCTCTACCCCCCAACACTAGCTAATTTGAAGTCAGGATAGGGTGCAAAGTGTATATGCAAATTTTCCATGGGTGATTCCTTTCTAATCACAAATAGTATAATTTTCCTAGGACAAGGGAGGAAAGGGAACTAAGTACTAGCTCTCCCCAGGGACTTTATATTCTTAGAAATACACTTGCTAAAGTCTTCTTACCACCTTGCACTTTGTAGCCCACCTACTATCTCTATCCCACAGCTCCCATCTGACCGGGAGAAACCTTCTCAAAGAAATATCTATAAAACACATGGGGCTTTTGAAGCCACCCTTCCCCTGTCCTCTGTTACCCATGCATCAGCGTCTATACTCTCTTGGCAGATTTCACAAAGGGCTGCACACCAGGAGAGGGAAAGGTAATGACGTGTGTTTGTCTTACGGGTGCACTCACATTTCAAACTTGTCTACGATTCCAATAAATGAAAGGAGTTGTGAAACCATAACAAAAGCTAAATAAAAAGAAACATTAAACTGTAAAATGAATAAAAACTGTCATTAGGTGTAACCTAAACAGTCTGTGTGTGGTTTCTCAGAATGACAAGTAAACAATAAACATTAAATGTTGTCAAGTAGCTTCAACAAAAAGTGTTTCCATGCATGTGCAAATAGAGAGATGTACTGCAGCCAGCGCCAGATCACAGGAGCTCTGTGGGCAATCACATGGGCACTGAGCAAAAAGCCCTCGACCCGCCGGATTTGCCCTTCTTTTCCCCCTCCTTCAGTAAGGTCGACAGGAATTCTCTTTCTCTCTAATTGAAAATCCAGTAGTCCCTTCCTCTCTTTTTGGCTGCTTACTAACAAAACCTTGAAGAAATTATTGGAAAAACTAGACCTATTTAGATTATTTTAGCTGTAAAAATTTTTATAGGCAAAGAATGCACTACCAGTATTCATAGCATGTATTCACAATAAAAATGTAACTCTCTTTCCATGCTACAACGACAGCATAAAAATAAATACCTGGGTTATTCCTTATTTCCTCCTTTCCATGAACTAGAAGCCCCAAACTCCAATACCCACTGGGGTCAGGCAATTGACATAAATGAGTGAGGTGGCTGGGTGTAGGATGAGTGTGAGAAGGTGGAGATGTGGAGGCTTAGGATGGTGGGGAGTGTACACGTATCCAAGAGGTACGTCCATTCCCAAACAAAACTTGCCTCCAGCATAAATTCAGTCCACAGACTAGATGTAGCATGCCATTTTTTATTTGGATGTAATGAAATTAAAAGTAATCAGAAGAGCTTGAGAAAACCAATAGTACACCAACCAGAGTTTTGGTTAAATGTCCAAGTCAGGCGTACCCCAAATGAGATAAAGATCTCCCTACTTTCCACTTCCGACAAAATAAAGCAAACACTAATGGATAATAAAATCACTGAGTGTTTAAAATAAATAAATAATAACAAAATAAAATCACTGAGTGTTTTGCTGCCAAAATCACGTAATTGAACAAATGCTCTCATTTAGTTGTGATCTTTACTGTAACTTCAGTTATATGCTGTTTGCATGTACTAGTTATTTTGATTTAGAAAAAAAAAGAACTTCGCAGAGGAAAAAGAAAATAATAATAATAATCTACATATATGTACTTTGAACATCTGTGATGGTAATGAACTTCCAACTTTATCCTTTAGTGAAAGCAATTTACATTTGCTCCACAGGAATCAACTGTGAAATAATGTCTTTGTCAAAGGAAAGCATCCTGCATTGACTTTAGCTGTTTACATGGATCTTAGGAACAGGTACCCAGCAAATATAACTTTCAGGGCCCAGGTCTAAAGATCTATGCTTTCTCAATGAAGAAATAGAGAAATATAATGAGCTATTTGCCTATAACAGGTCACAGGCTATTCATATATATTACCTATTTTCATTTTAATGATTTGGTTGTTATAATGATTCTCTGAAGGTGGGTATTATTTACACTGACAAGGAGAATGATGCTCAGGAAGTCAAATGACTGCTGATAGAGAAGGCTCTAAAACTTCTCTCAGCCTCACAGGTTTTTACTTTCCATAAACTACACTGATTTTTTAAGTTTGAGGGGAGAATATATTGTGCTTGTGATAGTTCTTCAATGTTTCAGTTGCCATTTTCTGTTAACGTTATTTATAAATAAAAATTATAGTCACTGTCAATGCAGCAAGTCCAGCCTCCTATAGAAGCACTTAGATGTTGCCATTTCCTTGTGCTCCTTTATTAAATGTAAACAACACAACCAGTGAGTCAAGAGACAGACTGCTTTCAGTTTCCTTATGCCCCTTTGGCAGATATGAATCAATAGTTGTGGAAGAAGGGGTAGTAACCACTGAAGAGAAAGGGAAGTGGAGGCTGGGGTCCAGCTGGTGAAGTTGGCACAGAAGGGTCTATGTGGACTGAAGGGAAAGAGTGGAGGCTGACTATCAGAGAACCTATCAGTTTCCACTTCCCCAGGGGTGCAGGTGGATAGTACTAAGAGTAACTGTACAAGGTTCTGGGCTCTTTTGTGCAAAATCCTTGCACTTCAGCTATTGGCCAAAAAAAAAAAAAAAAAAAAAGCAACCAGGCTCGTGAGGAACCAAATAACACCTTTAATTCAGTAAGAAAAAGTGTTGCCACTTCAGAGACAAGAAAAATTAACATAGACCTCCTCAATGATTTCTGATTTTTTCCTCATTTTCCTTCATATTTCTGCCTTTCCTTCCATCTTCCTATATTATACTTAAATGCTCTGTTTGGTTTCATTTGTTTTTTTTGCAATGTGAATTTTAGTTTCATTTATTTCATGATGCTTAAAATTTTAACCTTGCATAAATTAAAATCTCCATTAATATTCTTGGAAGGGATCTTTTCATAGAAAAGAATAAAATTACTTTCTTCATAGGTGTGTTATAAATTCTAACTGATGTAATCTGTATAAAGCAGAGTTGCTGACAAATGTGTTTACCTAGACAGTATGTTAGGTAAGTGGTACATTTCCCATGCAAACCCCAAACCTTGACCTCTTCATCTTAAGGTCTTCACCTCCACCTCATTTAACCAGCTTTCCTTTACCCTCATCCCTGGGACCTTGCCAACATTTGGAAGAAAGAGGTCTCTAAAATTTCATATTCTAACATTCCTACTCCCTGATCACACCTTTCTTTGCTCTGTTCAGTAAAACTCTAACTTTGGATATAGTTGTTAGCCTTCCTGCCCTCATACCAAGGCAGCCAAATGTTCATGACAAAGCCATACAATGGCAAAGGCTGATGCCACCAAAAAGTCATAATTTACAAATAATTGGGATCTTAACAGTGCCTGGTAGTCTTCACATTCTCCTAGTCAATGGTTTTGCCTTTTGGTGATTTTTCAAACCATCTCCATGGTCTTCAAACATTATTCATTTCTCTTAGATTATCACCTACTTAAAAAAACAGTAGAAGTTTGCAAGCAAGAATTCCACCAGTATAAGCACAGGTAATTGGACAGGCACTTAAGTAGCTTTCTAGGGAAGGTAATATATCCATCTCCTCCTTCTACACTTGCCAATCCCTTTCTGAGAGCCTAGAGTCTAGAGTCTGGGCTCCTGCTAGCTCTCAGACACGAACTCTAACCCTACCTGAAATTGAGGAAACGCTGTCCCTCATCTAAGAATAAAGAAAGCTAACCTCTTAATTTGGGCTCTTAATCCCCCTTTCCTCTTTCGTCTCAAGGACTTTGCTCTACTTGTTGTCTTTTCTTACTACTGGCTCTTTCCCAACAGAGTTGAAATAGGTTTAGTTTTTGTTAATAATGACAGAAAAAGAAGTCCTTCTTTTGTACATTAAATATGGCCACAAATTCTGTTCCCCTTCATTCATTAAGTCCTGCTAACTCTACTTCATTAGCATCTCCTGATTTCAATCCAATCTGCCATCTTCATTGTAACCATATCTCATCATCTCTTCCTCACTTACTGTTTATAAGCTTGTCTCCAAACTGGTTTCCTGCTTCCAGAGTTGTCTCTCTGAAATATATACTTTGCCTTCCGATGAAAATAATACTTCCAATAAAAAATATGGTCATATCACTCTTTTTTGGAAACCCACTAATGAGCTCCCATTGCTCAAGTATAAACCAAATTTCAAGCCAGGTTTTCTTTCTATGTCTTATGTTTATCTTACTAGACCTAAAGACAGACAGAACAAACTCTCCATAGCTAAATGTAGAGAAGAGGCTGCAATGAAGAGGATAGGAAGGTTGGACATGTGGGCAGGAGCTAAATGGACCCACAGAACTATCCATGAGAGGGAGGGATGCTGTGGGCAGGGAGAAGGGAGAGAAACAGGCTCATACCAAAAAGCCTGCACAGGGAAGATTAATTCCCTTAACACGTGGCTGCACAGGAAAGATGAATTCCCTTAACATGAGGAGCCAGATTTCATGAATTCTTATAATCAGTGGGGCTTAAAACATGGAACTTTAAAAATCAGCAGTCTCAGGGGACCTGGGTGGCTCAGTTGGTTAAGTGTACGACTTCAGCTCATATCATGATCTCGTGGTTCATGAGTTTGAGCACCATGTCAGGCTCTGTGCTGACAGCTCAGAGCCTGGAGTCTGCTTCAGATTCTGTGTCTCCCTCTCTCTGCTCCTCTCCTGCTCACTTTCTGTGTCTCTCTCTTTCTCTCACTCGAAAATAAATAAACATTAAAATATTTTTTTAAAAAAAATCAGCAGGCTAATGGGAGAGCTGGGGGGGGGGCGGGGTTGGTGCAGAGGAAACTGACAGTCCTTAAAAAGAAAGCACAACAGGAAGGTCCAGCTTTATTGCAGCCCTGGGTAAGGTAGGTGGGAGAGATCTGGTTTATTGCTCAAAGATAGGACAGGCCATTGATACAGTGGATGATATTCCCTTCCCAGATCAGCACACCTCTTATGTTCACATATGGAGAATTCAGAAAGCCTCTTATACATCAGATTTACTCCTCACACGTTGACTTCACTAATCCAATGAAAAGAAATATTAAGTGGATCCTAAAATTTTTATGGAAATGCAAGGAATCCAGAATACATAAAACAATCTTGAAAAAGGAGAACAAAGTTGGAAACTCACACTACCCAACTTGAAAAGTTACTACAAAGCTACAGTAATCAAGACAGTGTGATACTGGCTTAAGGAAAGATTGATAGGTAAATGGCATAGAATTGAGAGACCAGAAATAAACCTTTACATTCATGATCAACTGATTTGCCTGAAAAAAGAGCACCAAGATAATTCCATAGAGAAAAAATAGTCTTTTCCAACAAATGGTGCTGGCAAACAAGGAAGTTGGACCCTCACCTAACCCCACATTCAAAATTTAGTTCAAAATAGATCAAAGGTGTAATTATAAGTACCAAAACAAAACTCTTAGAAGAGAACATAGGTATAAATCTTTATCACCTTGGATTAGGCAATGGTTTCTTAGTTATAACACCAAAGACACAAGCAACAAAACAAAAGATAAGTAAACTGGACTTCATCAAAATTAAAAGCATGAGTACATCAAAGGACACCATCAAGAAAATGAAAAGACATAGACCAGGAGGAATATTAACAAATAATATATCTTATAAAGGAAGTGAATTCAGAATATATAAAGAACTCTTACCATTCAGGAATACAAAAAGGATAATCTAACTTAAAAATGGGCAAAAGACTTATATAGACATTTCTTCACATAAGATATACAAATGGTTAATAACAAGCACGTTTTAACATCATTAGTAATTAGAGAAATGCAAACCAAAACCACAAAGTGATACCACTTTGCACCCATTTGGGTGGCTATAATAAAACAAACAAATAAACAAACAAACAAACACAGAGGCTAAGTGTTGGCAAGTCTGTGAAGAAAATTAAACCCTCATATTCATGGTAACATGAAATGCTACAACACAAATGGACCTTGAAAATTGTGTGCTAAGTGAAAGAAGCCAGACACAAGAGGCCACATATTATATGATCTCATTTATATGAAATATCCAGAACAAGAGAATCCATAGAGACAAAAAGTAGATTAGTGGTTGCCTAAGGCTGGGAGGGAGGGGGAGTGAGTGTAGGGTTTCTTTTTGGGGTGATGAAAATGTTCCAAAATTAGATTGAAGTAATAGTTGCAAAATAATGTGAATGTGCTAAAAACTGCTGAATTGTACATTTTAAAAAGGTGAGTTTAATATCAATTACATCTTCATAAAAGAAAGAATAGTATAAAAGAAAAAGAAAGAGAAACAACACAACAAATGACCCGGTGGAAATATAGCAGAGAAGTAGTAGTTTGAAAAAGGCTTGGGGTTTATGGGAGGCAGATATGTTTACTAATCTCCGAGCATGTGCTGGAGGCACAGAGATTATTGGGAGACTTCTCTAGGAACAGAGGATTTAGTGGGCACCATTTTATTCCCACACTGCCCAGCATAAACATACAAGACATCTGCAGGAAACAGCATGGCACTGACACTTGCTACTTAACTTTCCTAACAGCACACCCTACCCCATGTGTTCTCCTGCAGAAAGTCCCCTCCAGTCTGGCCTCAAATCCAAGTCTCCTCCCAGAGCAGACCTGTAAAACTTGCTAAAACCACATGTCCCACCACCATGCACACACTTTGGAAGATTCTCACCCTCCAACCCAACTTGCCTTCATCCCCAGAAGCTGCAGGTCCCTTCCCACCTGTGAAGGCCTTGCTGGCACTGTGCACCCTGCCTCCATGTTCTCCTGCAGTTCTGTGCCACTGCATCTCTGGCAAATGACTGGGCCTCAAACTGGCTCACTAATCCCATAAGGACCAAACACTGCCCACAACAAGCAAAGAGAGCCATTTCAGACAATTGGACTGAAGGCAAATGCAGCTCCACCACCACAGCAGTATGATACAACACACATAGGAGACACCTCTGAAGTGCCAGGTTCTGGTGAACAGAAACATTGTTCTGCAGGGCACTACAGGACCTCTTCTTCATAAGGCCTTACTTTTAAGAGCAGAAAACACAGCTGACTTTCCTAACACGTAAAAACAGACACAAAGAGTTAGACAAAATGAGGAGACAGAGGAATATGTCCTAAATGAAAGAACAGAACAAAATCACAGCAAAAGACTTAGATAAGACAGAGGTAAGTAATATGCCTAGTAGAAAATTTAAAGTAATGGTCATAAAGCTACTTACTGTACTTGAGAAAAAAGTGGAGGGCCTTAGTGACACCCTCAACAAAGAGATAGAAAACATAAAAAAGAACTAATCAGAGGTAAAAAACTCAATAAATGAATTAATTTATTTCCAGTAGATGGAATTAATAGTAGACAAGATGAAGTAGAACGCATCAGTGAGCCGGATGACAGAGTAATGGAAAGCAGTCAAGCTCAACAGGAAGGAGAAAAATAATAATGATAATTAAAATAAATTTAGACAACTCCATGACAGCATCAAGTGTAATACCATTTGGATTATAAGGAATCCCAGAAAGAAACGAAAGAGAAACATAAGAGAAAATTATATGAAGAAATTGTAGCTGAAAATTTTCCAAATCTGAGTAAAGAAAACAAATCCAGATCCAGGAGGTACAGAGACCCCCAACAAAAACAACCCAAGAAGGTCCGCACCAGGACACATAGTAATTAAAATGACAAAACGTCATTTTTGATAAAGAGAGAATTTTAAAAGCAGCAATAGAAAAGAAAAGTTACATACAAAGGAAACCCTATAAGACTATCAGCTGATTATTTAGCAAAAATTTTGCAGGATAGAATGAACTGTCATGATATATTCAATGTGCTGAAAGAAAAAAACGTGCAGCCAAGAAAACTCTCCAGCAAGGCTATCATTCAGAATAGAAGAACAGATAAAGAGCTTCTCAAGCAAGCAAAAGTTAAAGGAATTCCTCACCACTAAGTCAGTGCTACAAAAATTGTTAAAAGGGATCCTTTGAGTAGAAAGGAAAGACCATGAATAAGAGTAAGAAAAGTAGGAAATACAAAAGCAGTAAAATAAGTATATCTATAAAAACCAGTCAAGGGATTCACTAAATAAAAGGTTGTAAAGTATGACACCATAACCTAAAATGTGACGGAGGGGGTAGGGGACAAAAGTAAAGAATGGGTTCAAACTTAAGTGACCATCAACTTAATATAGATCACTGTATGTAGAAGATGTTATATACAAACCTAATGGTAACCACAAACCAAAACCAGTAAAAGATATGCAAGAAAAGAAAAAGAGAAAGGAATCAAATATGTCACTAAAGGTCAACAAAACATGAGAGAAGAGAGCAAGAGAAAAAAAGCAACAGAGAAGAACTATAAAAACAACCATAAAACAAATTACAAAATGGCAATAAGTACATACCTATCAATAATTACTTTGGAGGTGCCTTGGTGGCTCAGTTCGTTAAGCATCCACCTCTTGATACGAGCTCAGGTCATGATCCCAGGGTCGTGGGAATGAGCCCCACATCAGGCTCTATGGTAACAGCATGAAGCCTGGTTGGAATTCTCTCTCTCCTTCTCTCTTTCCCTCTCTCTCTCTCTCTCTCTCTCTCTGTCCCTCCCCCACTTGTGCTCACTTGCTTGTACTCTCACTCAAAATAAATAAACAAACTTAAAAAAAAAAGAGTGTAACCAATCAAAAGATAAGGTGACTAAATGGATAAAAAAAGCAAGACCCATCTGTATGCTGCCTACAAGAGACTCCTTTCAAACCTAAGGACACAAGCATAATTATAAGTGGAAAGAAAGTCAGGGTAACAATACTTATACCAGAAAAAATAGAAGACTTAAAACAAAGACTGTAACAAGAGACAAAGAAGAACACTACATAATATACAAGGAACAATCCAACAAGAAGATATAGCAATTGTAAATACTTGTACACCCAACATGAAAGCACCCAAATATATAACACAGCTAATAACAAAGATAAAAAAGAAGTAATTGTAGTGGACTTTAACACCCCATTTATATCAGTGAATAGATCATCCAGACAGAAAATTAAGGAAACGGTAGCATTGAATGACACATTGGACCAGATGGATCTAACAGGTATATTCAGAACATGCCATCCTAAAACAGAATACACATTCTTTTCAAGTGCACATGGAACATTCTCCAGAATAGACCATGTATTAGGCCACAAAACAAGCCTCAAAAAATTTAAAAAGACTGAAGTCATTTCATGCATCTTTTCCAACCACAACACTTTGAAACTTAAAGTCAACCACAAGAAAAAATCTGGAAAGAGCAAAAATACATGGAAGTTATATAATATGCTACTAACCAATAAATGGGTCAGCCAGGAAATCAAAGAAGAAATCAAAATATACACAGAAACAAATGAAAATGAAAACACAATAGTCCAAAATCTTTGGGATGCAGCAAAAGCCTTAAAGAGGGAAGTTTATAGAAAGAAGAATATAATAAAGATTAGAGCAAAAATAAATGGAATAGAAACTAAAAAACCAACCAAACAAACAAACAAAAACAATAGAACACATCAATGAAACCAGGAGCTGGGTCTTTGAAAAGTTCAACAAAATTGATAAACCTTTAGCCAGACTCATCAAAAAAAGAGAAAGAGAGGGAACTCAAATAATCAAATCAGAAATGAAGAGAAATAACAAACAACACCACAGAAATACAAAGGATTGTAAGAGAATATTATGAAAAGTTATATGTCAACAAATTGGACAACCTAAAAGAAATGGATAAATTTCTAGAAACATCTAACCTCCCAAAACTGGATCAGGATGAAACAGAAAATTTGAATAGACCAATTACCAGCAATGAAACTGAATGAGTAATCAATAAAACTCCCAACAAACAAAAGTCCAGGTCCAGATGGCTTCACAGATGAATTCTACCAAAAATTTAAAGAAGACTTAATAACTATTCTTCTTAAACTATTCCAAAAAATGGAAGAGAAAGGAGAACTTCGGAATTCATTCTATGAGGCCACCATTACTGTGACACCAAAACCAGATAAAGACACTACAAAATAAGAGAACTAAAGGCCAGTATCTCTGATGAATATAGATGCAAAAATACTCAACAAAATATTAGCAAACCAAACACAATAATACATTTAAAAAATCATTCACCACGATCAAGTGGGATTCATTCCCAGGATGCAAAGGTGGTTCAATACTCATCAATCAAGAAATGTGATATATCACATCAACAAGAGAATGGATAAAAACCATGTGATCATTGCAACAGAGGCAAACAAAGCATTTGACAAAGTATAACACCCATTCATGATAAAAACCCTCAAGAAAGTAGGGTGAGAGGAAACATAACTCAATATAATAAAGCCCATAAATGAAAAATCCACAGCTAATATCATACTCAATGGGAAAAACTGAGTGTTTTTCCCCTAACGTCAGGAACAACACAAGGATGTCCATTCTGACCACTTCCATTCAACACAGTATTGAAAATCCTAGCCACAGCAACCAGAAAGAAAAAGGAATAAAAGGGCATCCAAATTGGTAAGGAAAGACTCCACTAAAAATCTACTAGCACTTATAAATGAATTTAATAAAGTTGCAGGATACAAAATCAATATATAGAAATCCATTGCATTTCTATACACTAATAATGAGGTAGCAGAAAAAGAAATTAAGAAAACAATCCCAGAGGTGCCAGGGTGGCTCAGTCGGTTAAGCGTCCAATTCTTTAACATTTCTTTATTTTTGAGAGAGAGTGTGAGTGGGATAGGGACAGAGAGAGAGGGAGACACATAATCTGAAGCAGGCTCCAAACTCTGAGCTGTCAGCATAGAGCCCAGTGCAGGGCTCTAACTCACAAACTGTGAGATTATGACCTGAGCCAAAGTCAGATGCTTAACTGACTGAGCCACCCAGGTGTCCCTAAGTGTCCAACTCTTGATCTAAGCTCAGGTCATGATCTCACAGTTCATGAGATGTATCCCTTCTTCTGGCTCTGCACTGACAGTATGGAGCGTGCTTACGATTCTCTCTCTCTGCCACTCCCCTGTTTGCATGCTCTCTCTCTGTCTCTCTCTCTCTCTCTCTCTCTCTCAAAATAAATAAATAAACTTAAAACATAAAACAGTCCCACTTACAACTGTACAAAAATTAAGAAAAAAAAAACTTAACCAAGGAGGTAAAACACCTGTATTCTGAAAACTATAAAACATTGATGAAAGTAATTAAAGACAACACCAAAATAAATGGAAAGGTATTCCATGCTCATGGACTGAAAGAACAAATATTGTTAAAATGTCCATACTACCCAAAGCAACCTACAGATTTAATGCAATCCCTATCAAAATACCAACAGCATTTTTCACAGTACTAAAATAATCCTAAAATGTATATGAAACCATAAAAAGACCCCCAATAGCCAAAGCAATCTTGAAAAAGAACAAACTGGAGGTACCACAATCCCAGATTTCAAGATATACTACAAAGCTGTAGTAATCAAAACAGTATGGTACTGGCACAAAGATAAACACATCGATCAATGGAACAAAATAGAACACCCAGAAATAAACTCACAATCATATGGTTAATTAATCTTTGACAAAGGAGGCAAGCATATGCAACAGGAAAAAGACAATCTCTTCAACAAATGGTGTTGAAAAACCGGACACCTACATGCAAAAGAATGCAACTGGACCATTTACTTATACCCTAAGACATGCAGATGGTCAACAGACATGAAAACATGCTAAACTTCACTCATCATCAGGAAAATGTAAACCAAAACCACAATGAGATAGCACCCCACATCTGTCAGAATGGCTGAAGTCAACAACACAAGAAACAACAAGTGAAAAGGAACCCTTCTGCACTGTTGGTGGGAATGCAAATTGGTGCAGCCACTGTGGAAGACAGCATGAAGACTCCTCAAAAAATTAAAAATGGAAGTAACATATGATTCAGTAATTCTACTACTGGGTATTCATCTAAAGAATACAAAAACACTAGTTCAAAAAGATATATGCCCCTCTGTGTTTATAGCAGCATTATTTACATTAGCCAAAATATGGAAGCAGCCCAAGAATCCGTGAATAGATGAATGGATTAAGATGTGGTATATACATATACAAATGAATATTATATTCAGTCATAAAGAATGAAATCTTGCCATTTGCAACATGGACGGAACTAGATAGTATAATGTTAAGCAAAAAAGTCAGAGACAGATAAATACCATATGATTTCACTCATATGTGGAATTTAAGAAACGAAGCAGAATATCAAAAAAATAAAATAAAGAGAGAGAGAGAGAGAAACCAAAAAACAGACTCTTAACTATAGAGAACAAACAGATGGTTGCCAAAGGGGAGATGGGAGGGGAGATGGGTGAAATAGGTGAAGGGGATTAAGAGTACAGTTATGTGGAGGCACCTGGATGGCTCAGTCGGTTAAGCGTCTGACTTGGGCTCAGGTCATGATCTCACTGGGTTTGTGAGTTCGAGCCCCGCGTCAGGCTCTGTGCTAACAGCTCAGAGCCTAGAGCCTCCTTCAGATTCTGTGTCTCCTCCTCTCTCTGCTCCTCCCATGCTCATGCTCTGTCTCTCTCTGTCTCTCAATAATAAATAAATGTTAAAAGAGCACAGTTATGTGATGAGCACTGAGCAATGTATGGAATTGTTAAATCACTATATTACACACCTGAAACTAATATAACACTGTATATTGGGGTGCCTGAGCGATTTAGGTGGTTAAGCATCCAACTCTTGATTTCGGCTCAGGTCATGATCTCAAGGTTCATGAGATGGAGCTCCACATCAGGCTCTGCACTGACAGCACAGGGCCTGCTTGGGGGTCTCTCTCTCTCTCTCTCTCCCTCTCCCTCTCCCTCTCCCTCTCCCTCTCCCTCTCCCTCACACTAAATAAACAAACTTAAATATATATATAACATTATATGTTAACTATAGTGGACTTTTTCTTAAAAAGACAGTAACAAGTTTTCATGAAGATGGTAGAAAAATCTGAAACCCTGTAAATTACTAGTACAATTGCAAATCAGTGTAGTCATTTGGGAAAACAGTTTGACAATTTCTCAAAACATAAAACAAAGAATGATCATACGACTTAGAAATTTTACTCCTAGGCATATACCCAAGAGAAATGAAAATGTATGTTTATATAAAAGCTTGGACACAAATGTTCATATCGACATTGTTCCTAACTGAAAAGTAGAAGCAACCTGAATTTCCACGAACGATTGAATGAACAAACAAAATGTGGTAGAGCCACATAATGGAATATTATTCAGCAATGAAAAGAATAAAGTACTGATTGAACCTTGAAAACATAATGTTAAGTCAAAGAAGCTAGATACAAAAGGCCATGTATTGTAGGATTCCATTTATATGAAATGTCCAGAAAAGGCGAATTTATAGAGACAGAGTAGATTAGTGATTGTTTAGAGCTGGGACGAGATGATGGGCATTGACTGCCAACAGGAGTGGAATTTCTTTTAGGAGGTAGAAAATGTCCTAAAATTGGATTGTCATGATGGTTTCACAACTGTGTGAATCCACTAAAAAACAGTGAATTGTACACTTTAAATGGGCAAATCATATAAAGCTGTTTTTAACAAAGAAAGTCATGTAATAGTGCACTTAACAGAGAAACATTACAATTGCACTACATAACAATTAGGAAGTTCAAAAATATGATAGTTTAGGCTCCTTGCCAGATATTTCTTAGTAAATCCTTTTACAGGATCTCTTTTTTTGATATCTTCCCATCTCCCCATTGAAGACAAATGACAATATAAATTCTTCTATCAATCTTATATAACCTGCTGTAACAAATTTTGGCTTGAAACAACATAAATCTACCATTTTTCAGTTCTGTAGGTCAGAAGTCTGTTAGAGTTCTCACTAGACTAGAATCAATTTTGTGGGTGAAGCTGTGTTCCCCTTTGAAGACTCTAAAGTCTGTTTCCTCACTTTTTATAGCTTCTTCAGGCTGCTCTAATTCCTTGACTCAAGGCCACGAGAAGGCCCCCTTCTCTCATCTTCAAAGCCAGCAATGTCACATCTTTCTGACCCTGCTTCCAATATCACAGCCCTCTCTCTGGCTATAGCCAAGAAAGACTCCTCCTAAGGATTTATGAGATTATATGGGCCCCATCCATATAGTCCAGGATACTCTACCCATCTCTGGGTCCTTAACTTTAATCCAATCTGCAAAATCCTTTTTGACATGTAAAGCAACAGATTAGATTAGATTAGATTAGAACATGAACGTCTTTGGCATTATCCTACCTACCATTTTGCCAGATGAAGCTCTGTGTTTTGGATACTCTGGATCCCTAAATTTTAGAATAACTTCATGAATACAACTAGCTACCAAAAGACATTAGATACAATATGGAAGGAGAGCGGTAAAAGATTCCTCTAGAGTCAAACAGTTGTCTCTGAGCAGCCCACTCAATACACAAAAAATTCCTTTTGAAAACTCCAATCCAGGTTGGTGTAAAACACCATAAAATCACTTTATCCTTTTTTTTTTTTAATGTTTATTTATTTTTGAGACAGAGAGAAGCAGAGCACGAGTGATGGAGGGCGGGGCAGAGAGAGAGGGAGACACAGAATCCAAAACAGCCTCCAGGCTCTGAGCTGTCAGCACAGAGCCCGATGCGGGGCTTGAACCCATGAACAGTGAGATCATGACCTGAGCCAAAGTCAGATGTTCAACAAACTGAACCACCCAGGCGCCCCAATCACTTTATCCTCTTAATGAGCCTCTGAATTTTCAGAAATGCTCTGGATATAAATATAACCTGAATCAGGTTTCTGTTTTTGAGATTAGGTGTGATGTAATTCAGTGACCTAAAAGTTTCCTCTTACTTAAATATGGGAATTATGGCTCATATAGCCATGAGTCCAGCTGACAGTGATTAGTCATCCCTACATCACTGCCTTTTATGTGTCTCCTGAGTCTTCCTATGAATAAGACATATATCAGATAAAATTTTATTGGTTCCTAAATCATATCCTTTACTTTTCAGCATTATTGTTGTAGACACTGGATACGAGAAGTGGTGAAGGACACTAGAAATTTCATGGCGGAAAGAGCTCCATGGAATAGGAATAATGAAATTATGTTCCATTACTCTTGGAGATTATTCTTTTCTCAACCCACTTCAGTCATTTTTTTGATCAACATGTCTTCATATGATGTAAAAGAAGGAAATATGACTTCATGAAATTCAAGTTGGAAGTTAATAAAACAAATGCTTTTAAGAAGTTCAGGAGTATAGTGTTTAATAGACACATATGGCCACACTTTTCTTTGGCAATATTTTCCTCTACAGATGAAAACAAGCAATTTCCATCTTGAATTTTGATGCCAGGCTAGTTGTCATATTCTTAGTGTTCTTATTTCTTGGATGTTCACAGTTTATGCCAATTATATTTATTTTAAATTTGTTCAGATTTCACTTGTCATCCACTAGCAATCCTTGGCTGTCTTGTCAACCTTTTAGTGTATATTTAACCAAGAAGAATTGAATTAGAGGCAATATCATTTTGATGCCAGAAAAGCTAAATAATAGAAACTAACCTTTGGCAATCATCTCTGTATATTTAATATTCAGTACAATTGAAAATTCCATTTCTGCTCCTTTTTATCCCACTATTACAACTTTTTATGGTTCACTGGAGCTCAGTGCCATTACTGGTAAGCAAACTTAGATGTCCTGAAAAAGTTTATAAATACTCTAAATTACTATGTGATCGGTTTACAGTGTAAATTTTCTACATTATGTTTATTCTATTCCCCATTAATTCCTTTATTACAATGAAGTAAGGCAAAGTTGTACTCTGTCATAGTCAACCCACTCTATAAGTAAAAGCAAGGAAATATCAATGCGCAAGAAGTCATATTTAGTGCATATGAGCAAATGACTAAAGCAGATTTTTTTTCATATAAAAAATAGAGGAAATAATATTTTTGAATATTTAAGAACTATTTTGTTTATTATTTTTAAAAGTTTTTTTAACTTTTTTTTTTTTTTTGAGAGAGAAAGAGACAAAGCACAAGTGGGGGAGAGGCAGAGAGAGAGAGAGGGAGACAGAATCTGAAGCAGACCCAAGACTCCAAGCTGTCAGCACAGAGCCCAACATGGGGCTCAAACCCACAAACCTGTGAGATCATAACCTGAACTGAAGTTGGATGTCTAACCTACCTGACTGAACCACCCAGGAGCCCCTTAAGAACTACTTTTATTATTTATTTATTTATTTATTTATTTATTTATAAATATAATTTATTGTTAAGTTAGCTAACATACAGTGTATACAGTGTGCTATGGGTTTTGGGGCCTTGGGGGTTGGGGGGTTTTAGATCCCCATGATTCATCACTTATATACAACACCCAGTTCTCATCCCAACAAGTGCCCTCCTCAATGCCCATCACTCATTCCCCCCCTTCATCAACCCTCAGTTTGTTCTCTTTATTTAAGAGTCTCTTATGGTTTGCCTCCCTCCCTCTCTGTTTGAAATTATTTTTCCCCTCCCCTTCTCCCATGGTCTTCTGTTAAGTTTCTCAAGTTCCACATAAGACTGAAAACATATGATATCTCTCTTTCTCTGAGTGACTTATTTCACTTAGCATAATACCCTCCAGTTTCATCCACGTTGTTGCAAATGACAGGATTTCATTCTTTCTCATGAGGCAATAATATTTAAAAAGAGTTTTGGTTATATGATAATGAGCCTTGGTTACCAGGGTCAGGAATACAGAGTTTAGTTTGTAAATTTGTGATTCATTAGAATGACTTATTTGAAATCTTAAAAAAGTATGGCAGAGCTGATAATTAGCTGGTATTGAGAGCCATTCTGTCTTTTTGCAGTCAGTGCCTAAGCTGGTTGGTCAGCAAAGCAGTTCTGATTTGGATGGTGTTCTGTCATGTCACTTGTCAAATTCTTGGAACATTAGCCCTTAATGCTTGGCCCCTCCCCTGCCCCTGAAAGTCTGTTTCAGTTGGGCTGGGTGAGGCTGGGCATAGGAGGCTCTAAAAACTCCCCACGTGATTCTAATGTGAAATCAGGACTGGGAAACCCTGTTGTAGGTTTTCCAATATGAGAGTGACATGATGAATTCATGGCTTTAAAGGAACAATTAATCTGGAATATATTGGATGGGTGAAGAAATTGAGACAGGGAAGTTATTCATTCACTAATTTGACAAGTAATTATTATGTGTAGGTCTGGGCACTGAGCTACAGTGCCAATCCAGATGAATAAATGGGAAAGGTAGAGCCATAGGAAAGAATGGACTTTGCAGATATCAAGAAGATCAAACAGGCAGTACTATATGGGGTCCAGAAAGGAGACGAATCAAAGGAGACACTGAAGTTTGTTTTCCATTAAATGGGAGGAAGAATGCAAGAACATCAAGAAGCAGAGATAATTTCAGGGACACGATGAGTTCAGTTCAAAATACATTAGATTTCAGGTAAAGGGAGGTCATCCAAGATCATCTAGCAGGCCTTTGGAAGAGCACTAATTGGAATTTTAGAGTAATTTTGAAGGCAGAGGTGTAAATTTAAGAGTCATCCATGTAGAGATACTAATTAAAAACACTTGAGTGACTGAGATGAAATATTGCAAGTTATAGAGAAAATATAATGGAGGGCTAAGAACTAAGGTTTGGAAAAAGGGTAAGGGAAGACATAAGCAGAGAACCTAGAAAGGGTAGAGTCAAGGAAATTAAGAGAAGGGAGATTTTTACATGTTAAAAGAAGTCAACAAAAATTCAACTGAGGAGGCCATTGAAGATTCCTACAAGGAGCCTCAGATTTATTTCAAAACTCATAGAGTGGCATCAGAGTTCAATCATCTACATGTGATCTGTAGTGAATATTAAATATTCAGATACGGTCGCCAAAATTAGTTTCTATTATTTAGCTTTGAGGGCATCAAAATGACACTGCCTATAATTCGATTCTTGGTTAACTATCCACTAAAAAGTTGACAAGACAGCCAAGGATTACAAGTGAAATTTGAACAAATTTAATATAAATATAATTGGCATAAACTGTAAATAGCCAAGAAATAAGAACACCATGAATATGACAACTAGCCCGGCATCAAAATTCAAGACTAAAGCTGCTGTTTTTCATCCAAGGCTGAAGGCCTAACAACATATTTAAAATGCTGAGTTGCAATAATATATTGTTATATATGTTTTCTAATATCAGTCACTCACAGCAATTAGGAACAATCTAATTATCTGTCTAATTTCTAACACCACTTAGACTAACAAGTCTGTAGACTGAACCATTCTGGATAATCCTTTTCTCAACTTGATCCATGGTGTGGTAGATATAAGGTGCTCTGGAGGGAGCACCAAAAAACAAAGGTTCTGGCACTAATTCCGCTTAACTTATTGTGGGATTCTTTGGGTCCAGTTTCCTTGCTTGTAAATGTATTTTAAATATGTGAAGTAAATTGGAAAATGACTCAGGGGCCCATATTTATGATTTCAACTCATGAAAATCTACCTTGACGTTGGGGGTTATAGTTTTTTATTTTTATCTCTGATATTTTTCAGTATTGTATTCCTCTTAAACTTTTTTCTTTTGAGTTACTGTTACTAGTTTTGCAGAGAGACTGAAAAGAAAGACATCAAATGACTTTATTAAATCCTATTCAATAGAATTTATTGAATTAATTGAAACAGAATTTACTTTTGGTTCAGCTCCACAGGAGACATGAAAGAAAAATCTGTCCCTGTCCTTAATAAGCTATCCATATATTTGGAGGAGATGAGATCAATATATCAGCAAATATTATTTTACAAAATATATCAGTGAATGATTAAGGACCCAAAAATAGCAAATGTAAAAGATATAGTTCATTGAAAAAACAAAACAAAACAAAACCAGTAAGCCCAAAGCATTCTTAAAAGGCATCAGAGAGAATTTGATCCTGACTCTTAATGAATACGTTTTGAGTAAATAGGAGAAAAAGGTACACAAGAGAAGGAGAATCAAATAAGCGAAGGTTTAGAGGCTCAAAAGGGCTAGGGGAATTCTGAACAGATCATTCCAGAAGGACAATCTAATTCCTGCCCCAGAGATTTCCATGCTAGTGAGATTTCTGGTCCTTGACTACTTTCTTTTCTTTTCTTAATTTTTTCTTTTCTTTTCTTTTCTTTTCTTTTTTCTTTTCTTTTCTTTCTTTCTTTCTTTCGAGAACGAGGCGAGGAGAGAGGTAGAGGTGGGGGTTGGAGGGAGAGTGAGACAGAATGAATGAGAATCTCAAGCAGGGTCCATGCTCAGCATGGAGCCCAATGCGGGGTTCAATCCCATGACCTTGGGATCATGACCTGAGCGGAAATCAAGAATCCAACGCTCAATTGACTAAGCCACCGGGCACCCAGACTACTTCCATTTCTGACCTTATAAAGAATGTTTAGTGGGTGGAAGACCATAAGCTGAGAGTCAGAGAGGGAAAGAAGCAGAACTCGCACTGTAGTTAAGCGTTTATGCAGTGCTGTTCTCACCAGGCACTAGGCATGATTCTAGGAAGTGCTCACATATTAACTCATTTAATCTTTATAACAACCACATAATGTAGGCACTCTTTTAGTTCCCATTTTACAGAGGGGAGAACAGAGGCAAACAGAGAGTAAGTAACTTGTGTGAGGTGACACAGCTCATAACTGAAGGGGCCGGAATCTGAATTCAGATTCTGGCCTCAGAACCCTGACGTTCATGCAGAACTGGACGTGCAGGGTGGACTCATATTCAAGGGAGCTTTGAAACAAATGTGGGAGTTGCGCACGAAGGTTTCAACATTTGAATAATATGATAAAATTAATCTGGCACTGATGTGGAATTAACTATAGAGGAGAAACTGCTGCCATATTGTTTTTCTCTCTTTTTTCTAACGTGCAGTTTCAAAGGTGCTATGTAGTTGACAGACATGAATCTGGCCCACAGCTATGGCTTAGCTGAGGTAGACTAGCTTTGAATGGCACTTTTCTCCTTGTTCCAATGTTTTAAGTTAAACCATAGAGACATAACACAAGTGCAAGGTAGCGATTAGTCAAGTTTAGTTTTTCTGTACAGCTCAAAGCACCCACACCAAAGCTACTTTGAAAGGAATCTTGCCGCTTGCCTGTCTGCCTGCCCTCTTCTCGGCTTACACAAAGTGTTATTTTTCCCCAACTGCCAAGGCCTTTTCAAGCTGAGCTTGCGTGCGACACTTCCATGAGACAATATGGGCAACTGATCAGGAAAGGTCTTGGTACATCCAATTAAAAATTGTTCAATAAACAAAAATTGAAGCAGTCTAGGACTAGAATCAAGTCCCTGGAGGACTGTTGATAGACTTGTTATTAAAGGTTTGCCAAGCTTTAATAAGACTGATAACAAGAAACCGCAAATCTCTTCAAACTAGTCTGTAAACATTTGGATAGGATTGAAATTAAGAATACGGAGTACATGCATTTCACTGATCTGTTCTTTTTAGCTGGCTTTCATGTTACAAAATCAGCAACATATGTCGGCAGATCCAATTGACCTTCAAGCCAGAGTTTGAATATCTTAGGTGTATGTCACCTCATCTCTGGCTTTGATCTGTTGTAAGAAAGAGAAATATAATTATTAGCACATTGTTCCGCGCAGCTGACAGAGCATCTGGTATTTTAGAAATGCTTTTGAGATGCCTAAATTGATTTGAAATTCGGTTATAAAGAAGCTTGGAAAAGATGCAACATCTTTACCGCATCAGTAATTAAGAGAAATCAGAAGCAGGTTTGATCAGCACGAAGTTATAGCTGAAAATAAAACACCTAAGCATGATTAAGGAAAGAATTAAAGAAGTGAAAGCACATAAGTCTCCGTAAGAGTGATTAGTCAAGTATCTTCCTGATATAGATGATTTAATTACATTTCCTTATAGCAATACCACCACCCATCTGACCATGGTGACTGAATCTCCATCATGGACTATTATGTCTGAGTTTCCATTATAAACAGTTAATTTTTGAGGTTTAAAATCTCAGTCATTTCAAATTGCTTCAGATTTTGACTTGGCATATGGGCTGTTAGTCCAGCTGCCATTATGTAAAAGAAAAAAAAAAGTATTTGAAGTCTTTCAAGACAGTTTTGAATAAAAAATAAAAGTATACAATTTTCATGCTTCTTTCCTCAATCTCTAGTCTAAAAGAAATGTGAAAAGAGTTAGTCTAAAAATGTTTCAATACTGGTTTTGATCCAAATGAATGAAAAATATCTCTATTCATTTGAATGGGGATTACTGTCATAACAAATATTTGAAAGGGGAGAAGAAGTGCAATGTTCTTTCAAAAAAGAAGACAAAAATACCTGTAACATGTCTAGTTAGAAATGCTGGTTTTGATCCACTGTTGAGCATCAGAATTGTTCCTAGTATGCTTCCAATATTACTAATCATTTCCTTAGGCAATTTTGCATTCATTTTTAGAAATTTTAGGAGTAAATTTAAAATTTTGCACTAAATTTAAAATGCTGAAATCTTATATGTATTTCCTCCTTATGCAATCTTTTTCACTGACACTGTACTTATTGGCAAACTGAGGCATATTTCTGATTTGGTGATTCTTAAGGACCACTTATTTTTTGTTATGAAAATAATGCCAAGTTCCAACATCACAAACATCACAGTACTGTTCACTTTGCTTAGTAAAGCATTTCCATATTTGTGGTTAAAAAGGAATTATGGTTTTGGTCAACCATTGGTTTTGTATCTGCCTATTATCCACATTGTGACATATATGAAGTAAACACTTTAATTCTCTTATGGCCATTGTCTGCCTTCCTTTCCCCAACTATGACTGATGTGTTTATAGGAAATGCAAAGTAATACTGAGACTGATTCTCTTCTTTCAAGAACACATCTGTCTATAAACTTGTAAGGGTTTTTAAAACTGGATAATCTCTGATGTTGACTTAGGTACTCTACATTCTATACTGTGAATATATATATATATATATATATATATATATATATATCACTTAAAATATAACACTTTAACCTTGGGGATATTACTTGTGTCACAAAGGCAAACAACATGCAGTAGCAACCTTTAAACTATAAAATTAAAAGGTCCAACTACTTGAAAAAATTATGCAAAACTAAGGAGTTAGTGCTGGTTCCAAATGTAGCCTTTATGAACTGTGAAGTGTAGCTTTTGTGAACTCATGAGGGATAAAACTAGGTGAATCTCAGAGCTGTTTTTTTTTCTTTTGCTTTCTGTAGTATCACATGAATTGATTCATACTCATCAACAAAATGTCCAAGTTCAATCAATCTTTGGGGGGAAGGGTTCTTCACTTAATTGCCTATCTACCCACCCCACACCTGCCACCTACATACCCATATTTACACACTAAGTGGAGTACAGAGAATCAGATAAAAATTTTACGAAGAAGCCCAGAAAGAATCATTGATGCTCTGCAACTCAGTATTTGTGGGGTAGATGTTTGAGATGGTAAGAAGAGGTGTGAGTTGTGGCCTCCACTCTCCAAGTTACAATTTAAAAACTTAGAATGTATAGCTCAGACTAATGTATGGCCTGGTGTATATTACAGATGCTCTCGAGCACCTTGGCTCCTATTTGACAATACAAATAGCCATGATTTTCATAGACCATGACCATCTCCTATATTCAACCATATGTATTGAATATTTATTTTTTTCAAAGACCAGATATATAAAGACGCAGATGTATCAAATAGAGTCTTACTCTCAAGTCATTAGCAATTCAAAACTGGACAGAGTAAAAGTTAGGAGAGAGGTGTTCCAAGGAATTAAATTCCCCTGACACTTGGGGGGGGGGGGGGGGGAGGGCATTTCTTAACCTGAATGCTGTATCACTCATGGTTTATTGTATGGGGCAAAAATAAACAGCAAATACAAAGAGCAACGTTTTGAAGTCTGGTGGCACTTTTATCCTCATTAGATGTGATCATTCTTGTAATTTGATACAGAGGTAGAAATAAGGCTTGCTGACATATGTCTAAGAGAACTGCCCCAAAAAGGGATGGAGAAGGATGGGAGAAAAAGATAAATCTGATAGAAATATAATAGTTTCTATTTTCTAAACAAATATAAATCATTTATCTGCCATACACTATTTTTGGATAAACCTCCCAATTAGCATGGATAATCAGAAACAAGATTTGTATATTTTATTTCAAAATATAAATTGTAGTTTACAAACCTAATATCCCAGCAAAGTATATCCAATCTAACTTTTTAAATATTGTAAAGCCTTCTCTAGCAAAAGTTTCTATTATGGTCAGATACTCAGAGCTGTATTCTGCAACAGTCTAGTGAATTAGAAGATATTTGGGGAAGTCTATTTGGCTGTTTATATAACCCCAACTCAACATAAATGTGTTAAGGTTGTTAGACCCACAAAAGACAAAAAAAAAAATGCTAAGATCATTCTTATCTGACAATTATTTGCCAGGTTTACACAGATGACTTCTTCAAGCTTTCTTTGACACCACTTTTTCATAAATATGGTGATCGTCTCTCCAACTCCAGTACTCGCATGAATTGTTCTCTTTGCACACATCACAATTTCAATATGGAAATTCAACTGTTTATTAAAAGAAAGAGCAACCAAATTTCAGAAAGCCATTTTAAAATAAATGATTGACCCCACACTACATTAATATTTAGTATGTTTTGTATTGCTTGAAAGAAGATATGATGGTATTTTTCATTTTCCTTCCATTTTAACGAGTTTCTTTAAGCTCTTAGCTTTAAGGGAGAAAAATATCCAAGCTCTTTTCTCAGCAAAAGAGCCTAAATGGTGAGTGTGGTACCAAGAGTTGATGGAATCAAGTTACCAAAGTGACTAGTGAATGAAAGGAAGGAAAAGAAAAGGAACATTTTAGCTTCCACCTCTGTTCCATATCATGCCAGTGTTCTCACATGTCAGCACATCAGATTTAATTCAAACCTTTCAGATGAGGCATGATTCTCCTCAGGAGTCTGAGATGAGGAGACTGAGAGTCAGGTCAAAATGCACCCAAGATCACACAGCTAAAACAAAGTAAAACAAAACAAAACAACGAACAAAAAACCTAGGGTCAAAATCCTGGATAAACCTCAGGAGGAATCCACCTGAGCACAAGCCAAAACAAGGTGATTCTGAATCTGAAAGCTTGGAATTTTTTTTAATATAATTTACTGTAAAATTGGTTTCTATACAACACCCAGTGTGAGAGCTTGGAAACTAAAGGGATGGTTATACATCGTAAAGAGCGGCATGAACAAGGACATCTGGCTGAAGGCAGCAAACAACAAAGAGGCCACTGTAGAGTCCTCAGAATTATTTTCTAGAGAACAAATACAGAGTCTATACCTATTTTCCCCTTGACAATCTTCACATTCCTTCCATTCACCAGCTGCAAATTTAGGGATGGTTTTGAAAACTGCCTCAAAGCAGTCTTAAAATTAGATGTATCTGATTGGTTCCTTGGAGTATTTATAGGGTTCTGCTGTAATCTGATGATGTCAGGTTCACTAGAGTTTTGTGGGACTTGCTTCCATGGAGACAATCTCTAAAAGTCCTCAATTCCAAAAATGAACTTCTCTTTGACAATGTGGATCCCTTACCCACCATTCCCCCACCCTTAATCCAAAGGTTTCTTTGGTTCAGTCCCTATTTTGCATACTAAGTATATCTGAACCCTATATTCCTACCAGTTCTTTCTCTGAGTGTCAGTGCCATGAGGAGGAATTTCTACTAATCTTTCTAGAAAATTCTGTGGAAATAAAGGGACAGAGAAAGGAGCTGACCAGTTCTTCATCATCCAATAATGCAGCTATACAGTAACAGCCTGTAAGTGATACTCATATCATTGGGATCAAGGTTAAAGTTACCTAGGTAGCTTGAAGGCTCTGAGTGTTAATAAAGGAAAACATCAGCATTTCACAAGAGATGAGAATTTAAGTGTCATTCAGGTAAGTATTTTACAAAATTCTGCTTCCTATAGTGCAATTATGGTATATATACTTAAATGACTAGGCATTTAATCCAATAACAAATTACGTGCCCTATAAAATTGTGTGGTTCCTTTATAGGTGAAGAAATTGTTAAGTTGCAAATAATATTATCATGTATCTGTTGGGCTCATGTAAGTTCTTCTCAGACTAGAAAAGATCCCAATTATGAACCTAAGATTAATCCCATTCTTTCTACCCAGTGCTTGTTGTAGTGTCCACAGATGCATGTCATAGCTGCCATCTTAGATAAAATGCTCCTTCTGAACAATGCCCAAATATGCCTAAAATTGCAGACGACAGTTGTGAGCTTTTTTGCTTGCTTATCTGTCTGCCTTCGATGTGACCCTAAATTAGGCCTCAGAAGGTATAGTGTTTAATACAGATTCCGGGCACAATATACCTTCTCACAATTAGTTGAAAGTGCTGTTTTGTAATTAAAGGGTGAAGTGGGGCATGATGAACATATGGAAAAGGAGACCCTTAATAAGTGATGGAGCCTTCAAAAGAAATTGCTAATTAGTATGCATTTGATGTGCACTATACCAATTTTAAGACTTTGCCTTGAATAAATTGCTATGTTGGGTGTTCGAAGGAGTGGTGAGATTAGCATTTACAAAGGGGGCAATTTTCTGTCTTCTTGACTCTGTTAAATGGAGGAAATAACTTCCAAGACTGGAGCAGTAGTTAGCCCATCAATCACTCTCACAGCTGGAAACTGGGGATCCCAAATGCGGAGATCAGTTAATCCGTCAGCTAATAAGTTCATAGTGGCACCATATGGCGCAGGGCCACTCCACACTGGGACAAGGACAGAACTGTTTACATAGGCATGCTGCTTTCTCAGGTAGCTCCCTGCTGACAGAACCCTTTGTTCTGAAGGATCAATTTACTTTGCACAGTAAATTGACTGAATTGGTCAGTTCAGAGCATATAATTGTTGGCTAATCCTGTGGAATCATGTCCCATCCATGTGAGAGGGACAAAGAGGTGCTGCCCATGGTCTGGTCTAGGTTATCATCCTGGGGCTATTCTCACAGGACAGGTTGGACACTGATTAAAGGACCAGGGGATGGTAGATATGTGTTGAGCAATGACTTCAAACACCAAAAGAAAGAGAAACCCTGCCATGCTCAGAAGGACTTTTCTGACTGTCTTTACCCAACTAGTACCACAACTTAACCTGGAATAAAAACAGTCAGTCCAAGCAATTGAGGTGCAGACCCTTTTCCACATACTCACCTAGAAGATGGAAAAGGTACTGTTCCATCTCCAAATGTAATAAGTAACTACACTCATGCTCCTTTCTAAATTTACCTTCTGTTTAAAAAAAGGAAACGAAAGGAACTAAGAAAGAAAAAGAAGTTTAAGAGATATGTCCAAAAAAGCATGGATACTGCAAGTTAAGCGAGAAACACATTTCTTAGGCATTGTGCCAGTGGCAGAGGCCTCCACTGTTAACGCCTATGTATGGGAAAATGCATCAGGGCTTTTGAGAGCAAACGAGAGCAGAATCTTCCCATCCTTGCACATTGATGTGAACCCTGTCACTTTGTTCTATAGATGTGTTTGATCTGACTTTGTTTTTTCCTTCTCACATACAAAAATAAAAGAAGAATAAATAAAATGAAAAAATTCCACCAAGAGAGATAAATGTTGGACATAGTTCCCTCCAACCAAAGGTTGTCTTCAATAGCTAGTGTCAATAGAATCATTTCACATCAATGGTTTGAAAAGAGAATTGTGTTCAATAGGGACTGAAGCCATTTGGAGTTGCTGAGAGGACATTTGCTTATTAAATGTCTGAACAGTAATGAACTTTATACAACCACACCGAAGTTTCCACCAATTAGGGGGCTATTGATTTCTTTACTTATTTTATTGAGGATTCTGAGATAAGTGTAACAATGAAAATTGCAGCAAGTTTTTGGCTAGACAATATGTGTGATCTTAGGGGTTATCTCGATTTTTTCCTTTAAAGCAATTTATAGGAAGGGGCATATAGTTTAATGGCAGTTGACATATTCTACCATAGAAAATCTAAAATTAACAATTCTCAAATATTGCCAGTGTATCTTCTGAAATTCCTATGTATCTGCGATGTTTTTCCTCTCACGGAATTTTTCGTCTATTACCACATCCACAGTATTCAGCATTCTGCAGCATTAAAAAAAATGCAAAACCAAGAGCATTTGTATATTTTATTTTAGGAACTGCCATAATGAGAATAAGATAAAATAGAAATAATGCTGTAGAAGCGCTTTTAAGTTAAACTTGTGAAATGGGGGGGAAAAAAGCAGAAAATGCAAATTGTATAAAGAAAACATCTAAGCAGGAGTCTTATGTGAAAGCAGGCACTTTGCCAAAAGAAGTCTTTTTACAGAGCAAAAGGCCCTTTGTGATTTTTGGTAAAATTTTCTCTCTCAAATGTTGTTATCAAATTGGATTCTCCCTCTCCATAGACTGCATATGAGGCAAGCTTAAACCCTTTCTAAGCCATTCATGTGCCAATTTCTCATTTATTTAAATAAAACTTGCTCAAGTACATACTCTGAAGTCGACTTGAATTCCCAGGCCCTGAATTACCAAGATCAAATCCATCCCCTTTGCCCTATGCTGAATCTCCACGAATCTCCACCCTACCCCCATCTTCGCATTTACCATCCTGTAGAGGTAATGCCAATGTTTTTGCATTCAAAACTAAAAGATAGGGCTCAGTCATTGAAATGTATGTTGTATTTTGCATATTGTACATGTGTGGCATACTGTATAATTGGAATGAAGTAAACTTTATACATTTAATAACTTTCAATCTTTAATGATCTTTAAGTATAGGAGTAGGTTTAAAGAGATTATAATAATTACATTTCACCAAAATACTGTCAAAGCTTCTACCCATTTCTTTATTTTATGTGCACTCATGCCCTTCCTCTGCTGTCTAAACTCTCTATAGTAGTTACACTGGAAATATCTGAAGTTTTTTTTTTAAATGAAGTATGCTCTTCACAGTGAGTGGCAGTATGTCTTAACTTTTAAGAGTGATGTTTGAATTCATTATCTCAAAATCTTACACAAAATCTTCCATGTTTAACTTTTTTTTTTAAATGTGCAAAAAATAAGAAACCAAGGGAAAAATATATGCGTTTTCTCCCTTTTGTTACTGCTGACCTCCTCCTCCCTGGGCCTTTCTCATTGAAGACAAAGAAAACTTCTCTCCCGTCTCATTGTAGTATGTCCCCTTACAGGCTCTATCTCTTAAATACATCATTAGATGTGTTTTCTTTATTCTGTAGTTTCAGACTAAAGAAATGCCTATTCAAGGGCTTTAGAAATTTGCTGTTTTTCAGAACTAGCTTTGGGCACATGGGTTGGTCAGTAGAGTTCGTCATAGACTAACACAAGGCAAAGGTCAAGACCATGGGTGATTTCTCCTTATGGTGGCAGCAATTTCTCCACCTACCCACCTAAAATTTTAATTTCAAATTTATAATATTTCCCTTCCTTACTTTATCTCCTTAGCAATGAGCCCTATTTAACATATATTTTTTGTTTATTGATGTTTTCCATTGTCCCTCCTGCAAATGTAAGTAAGCCACATGAGGGTAAAGATTTTTTTCTCTTTTGTTCACTTCTGTGTCCTAGTATCTTGAAGGGCACCCAGGACATAGTAGGCCCTCAAAAACTAATGTCAAATGAATGAAAGAAACAATATGACCTGAAATCTTGGACAAAAATTATATTATCTGCAAGTGGAATAAAATATACTAATTTTCCCTCAATGAAACGAACTATTATAAAAGATTATTTCAAGTCCTTTTGCAGATAAGCTTTACTATCAATCCTGTAAATGCTTGTTTTTCAAATTGTGGATAACATGTGACTTTTAGGCATTGTTGTGGATAAGGATGGAAACAGAAAAAGGTGATATCCTTTCTCTTGCTACTTGTTTGATATTTTAAGTAAAGATTTGATATAATATGGAAACTGAAGCCTAACGATAAGGTTTGGATATATCCACGCATTTAACTTCTTCCATATACTAGTCTCTGTTTCTTCACTATGAATTGCTGGAAATTAATTGACTTGGTAGAGAAGCTTTAAAGTTTTAAATTCCCAACTTTTAATAAAGGCCATGTACCAAATTTATTACAGTTACATATAATAGGTTACACAAAATCCCTTTCTTCTAAAAGTCTGTATTCTAGCCTCTGGTGTGCTAGAGCCAGCTTTTACAAGCTCGTGAGAATGGACTTAACGCCTCTCTTCCAGACTTCATGCTCAGTAACATCATATTGGTATCTTGAAGCTGGGCGTGGGTGAAGTACCTCAACAATGGGTAGATGTTGCAAAGAGACACTGTTAACACTTATCAGTACACTACCACTACTATCTGAGTCTGAGGAAACCAAAAGCTAGCGAGTATACTACAAAACCAAAGGGAGATACAAGTTCCCGACATAAAATGCTTTGGTTCACACTAACCTGGAAAACAACAGATTTCCCAACTCTCTTCCCAATGCCTTGCTCATTTATTGCCTCTTTTCCTATCAAGCCATAAAGAATGCTTTCAAGTATTATTCTTCAGATGAAGAGATTTGCCATAGCAACTATTTTTCTACGTGTCCAGGGAATACTTATTATATGATGAATGATGATGGTATACAGATAATAAATCTTAACTCAAGGGAAGAAAAAAAAAGCTGTTTTATACTCCCTTTGAAACGCAGGATGTCAGACTGCAATGGGGTACTTTATGCCACACCCTTCTTCCTGGTACTTCTGTACAGAATTATTCAGAAACAGGAAGTTGATTCTGATTCATTTGCAACAGTAGTCTGAGTAATACACTTGTGTAAAATATACTAGAGGAAACCATGAAGAGTCTGACAAATTCGGGAGGGGGGAACTTTAGTAGGGTAAAGAAGGCTGGAATATTTTAAAATGATTTTAAAAAGCCATGAAGGTCCAAGTTTCGGTGGTTCACTTGTGAGACGTGCTCGAGTGAACTGCATAATACCTTGAACAAAAGACAAATCATATGTTTGAATCACTTCACTTTTGTTTATGGATGTTCATATGTTAATGTTGTTGGCTTCTTGAAATGCCTTTATGTGTTGGTGGTTTGTGTTTTTTTTTAATTTTTTTTTAACGTTTATTTATTTTTGAGACAGAGAGAGACAGAGCATGAACGGGGGAGGGTCAGAGAGAGAGGGAGACGCAGAATCTGAAACAGGCTTCAGGCTCTAAGCTGTCAGCACAGAGCCTGACGCGGAGCTCGAACTCACGGACCGCGAGATCATGACCTGAGCCGAAGTCGGCCGCTTAACCCACTGAGCCACCCAGGCGCCCCATGGTTTGTGTTTAAAAAAAGATCTGAGCAAAGTGGTATTTGTAAAGGTAAAGACACTGTATAGTAAAATCATATAGAGCATTGTCAATCTTTTAACTAAAAAATATCAAGAATACTTCATTGATTTTTTTAAAATTAATCAAAGATTTAAAAGATAGACACTTATACAGTGAGATAACATAGAACCTTAAAGCTATAAAAGGCTTATAAATTATTTCATACTTGTGAATAAATGCAAAACACATATGTTAATACTCACCACCTCCTACCCATTTGCAGATAAGACTAACTGACCAAGACATTCTTTGCCACTGTTCCCAAACTTAGTTTCACATCATGGGTAGCTCAAAGCTCTGGATGGCCACTACCAGTTATTAGGCATAGCATACAACATCAAACCAATTTCCCAATCCTAATATTGGTAAACTCTTTTATTTTACAGTTTTCCTCCATGGGCACACGGAGTGAAAGAAAGCTACTTTCTCATCCAGTGATAAATTCAGTTGCTGGATAAAATGTTTGAAAGAATTTTAAAACATATGCCTGTGCTCTAAGAAAGAAGTTAAGTCCTCAGACCCCAGGAATGAAGAAGAAACTTAAAGATAGACATGTACTTGTTAGTCAACACCATGCTAGGCCAGGGAAATATTCACTGTAAACTCTTACTGTTAAGTCCTCTGGTCTTAATACGCAGACAGTCTCAAGACACGTGGCCTTGGACTCATCTGAAATGTGGTGCTGAAATGGAATGTGCTGCATACACCTGGTATCCTGAAACTCCATTCTAGGGAAAGGAAGTTGTAAAACTCTATTCATAGTCCTAGGAAAGTGAAGGCAAAAAAAAAGTGCCATAAGAAATACTATCTCCAATTCTTCTCTACACATGGGTTTGCAGTTTGAATTATGCTTCTTGACTTATTGCAAAATCCCATGAAAAGGTTACAGTAAAATCTAGTTAAAGACCAATAAAAACTATGGGGTGCATAGGAAAGGCTAATACAAGTATACTGAGTTAGGATACTTCCAAAATCAAGAGCACAGAAATGCTCCCTTAAAACACAATTACAGCTGAAGAAAAGTATACAATCAAACAGTTCATGATTTACCATGAGAGAAAGTGGGCAGAGCCAAAATAGGAAGAGGAGCTCTTCAAGACCTTGAGATAATAAAATAATCTGAAAGAGACCATGGAAAAAAGTAGGTTTAAAAACAACACATTTTTTAAAATAGAAACTATAATAAAAATAACACACTATGAAAAAAGAAGAGTTGAAATTGAAAAAGACTCAAGTCAACTTCCAGAAATGAAAAATAGTCACTTAAGTTAAAAACTCAGTTGATGGGTTGAAATATGAAAACTAAACAGACGATATGTGAAGCAAAGTATACAGATCTGAGGAAATTACTCAAAATTACAATACAGAGTCAAAGAGAATGAAAAGAGATTAAGAAGCATGGAGCAAAGACCAAAGAAGCCCAACATACATCTCATAGAAATTCTATAAGAAGAGAATAGAGAAAAAACAAAAGAAAGGTAATATCCAAAGATTATGGCTAAGAATTTCAAATATATATGAAAACCATAAATATTTGGAATAAGGAAGTACAATTAATCCCAAGTATAATAAAATACATATACATACACACGCAAACACACACACACATACACACACACACGTATATACACATACATACACACACACATACACTTGAAACATCAAAGAGAAAGGGAAATTTAAAAGCAATTGGAATACAAAAGATTATGCACATATGAAACATTTAGACTGAGAATAGATTTCTTATCAGTATGATACATGCTAGAAAACAATGGAGTAATATCTTTAAAGAGTAAAGAAAATAGCTGCTAATCTGAAACTATCATTCAAGAGTGCAAAATGAAGATATTTCCTTTTCAAAAAACTGAGAGAATTTACCATTCTTAGATTCTGAATACTATAAGCTATTTTAAGTGGAAAATCAAAACCAGAAGGAAGCAATATGAGCAACATATAGGGAAATATGAATGTATGGCTGAAAAAGCATTGTCTACAAAATAACACACTGTGTATTTTATAAATTTAAAGACTATGGGGGAGCCTGGGTGGCTCAGTCGGTTAAGCATCAGACTTCGGCTCAGAACATAATCTCACAGCTTGTGAGTTCAATCCCCACATCTGGCTCTGTGCTGACAGCTCAGAGTCTGGAGCATGCTTTGGATTCTGCATCTCCCTCTCTCTCTGCCCCTCCTCCGCTCACTCTCTGTCTCTCTCTCAAAAATAAAAAAAAACATTAAAAAAAAATTAAAGACAATGGACAATAACAACGGAAGCTAGGAAAAATGAGTAATCAGAGTTAAAGCATGCAAAGGTCCTATTGGTAAAAGTGGAAAAATATTACTTATAGACTTAGTTAAATCTAGCACATATGTAAATTATTTTATAGCCATCCAATTAAAAAAATGAATCAGAATGCAAACATACAACCTACTAGAAGACAAAAGGGAATATAGAGAGAATAAACAGGAGAAAAGGGGGAAAGAAATTTTGAAAAAGCAAGGTAAAGAGAAAATGTATTTATAGCTAGAATATAAATAAGTGTAAATCAGATATTCTCAGAGTGGATGAAAAAAGAATCCAATCATAAGCAGTTAGCATAAGCCATCCTAAAGCTTGATAGGTAACACTTTTTGCACACCACACTAGGCCATCTTAAAGCTCTTTATATTTAATACTTTATGTATCATAATAGCCCATCCCCTGAGGTAGGAATTATTATTAGGAAGAGGTGGAAAGGGACTCAAATTCAGGCAGTCTGTCCCCCAAATCTGTGTTTAATCAACTACTATCATTAGAGTAAGAACAAAATAACTAGCACTTGTTGAGTACTTAATAAAATACAGTTCTAAGTGATTTTCCCACACTAACGTATTTAATACTCACAATAAACCTATGAAGTATTCCTATTTTGCAGATGAAGACAGTGAAGCATAGAGAGGTTGTGTATCTAATCCCAGATACACAGCTATAGGTAACAGTCTTGTTCTGGAGGCCATGTTCTTAATCCCAGTGCTAAACTACCTTACATCCATGATGGCATAAGAAGTTTGACAGTAAAGGAGAGAAAAGGGGTTGGAAAAGAGTGTATTCCAAAGAGAATACTAGTCTAAGAAAGCTGGTGTCACAATACACATACTAGACAAAATAGACTTTAAGTAAAAAGCAGGATTAAAAATAGAATTACCATAGGCGGGTGCCTGGGTGGCTCAGTCGGCTAGGTGACCGACTTCGGCTCAGGTCATGATCGCGGGGTTCATGGGTTCAAGCCCCGCAATGGGCTCTGTGCTGAACACTTGCTCTGAGCCTGGAGCTTGCTTCAGATTCTGTGTCTTCTTCTCTCTCTGCCCCTCCCCCGCTTGTGCTCTGTCTCACTCTGTCTCTCAAAAATAAATAAATGTAAAAAAAAAAAAATTTTAAATAGTTACCATACAATGGTAAACACACATTCACTTCTAAGATTTAACAATCCTGAATTTGCATGTGCTTAAAATAGCATCAAAACATAGTCAACAAAGTCAACAGAACAACAAGGAGAAATTGGCAAATTTATAATAGCAACAGGAGAATTAAGGAAACTTTCTCAGAAACTAAGAGATCAAGAAACAAAAATTAGTAGAAGGAAAACAATTATAGTTCCAAGAGATGAAGTACAGAGTTCAGGGCCCCACTTCTGGGTAGCAGTGATCCAGTTAGTAAACCAGAAACAGAGTAACAATTCTTCTTGAGTAATTTCTTTTATTTAAAAAATGATTTCACAAATAACATTCATTTTTTTAACCACTCTACAACTGAGTTTCCTCAATACCACTAAGTAAACAGGTTCTAAGAAATTAAAGAATCTGTACTGAGGGAACAAGAGAGTTTTCTTCATGTTTGTTGGCAGAAAGGAGATGAAAATTGGAAAAGTAGGTGATAAGAAAGAGTAATACGTACTCTTGTTGCAGAGTCATCTCCATCGACAAGCTAGGCTCACAAACACTGACTAAAGACAATTTTAATCTAAACATCCAGACAACAGTTTTTACATGAGCAACATACGAGGGAAACCCTTCCTTTGCTTGATTAGTTAGAAAGTTCTTTGATACCTTGACCATGGGGTTTTTGTTATATGGGATGGACTCTGGGTCTTTCAGGTGCAATGAAGTTATCACAGGTAATGAAAGGAATGACACACAACCTCCTCTTGAGGAGCCTGGACAACAATCATTCTAGATTTATATCAGCTCTAGGGATCATGGCAGCCAGATCCTATGGAATTTTACCTCAGTGCGGACCATTACATAACATAGTTCTATCTGAGTGTTTGGTTGCTTTCCTGTGTTCACCTCTCCCCTTCTCACCCTCTGGATTTACCCTGCATCACTTCTCCATCTCACAGCTTCTCCTTCACTATAACTCTAGACCATATATCATGGTGACTATGATTAGCTGCCAACTGTGTGATACTCTCCATATTTCCTAAGTATCTATAAAAGTGAGCATCAGATCAGTCTAGGCATTTTCTGTTTCAGAATATTTTTTCACCCCAGGCTACCTCATAGGCAGTTGTTGGGCCTGTTGATGATTATACTGAGGTCAGGCACCCATTGTCAGTTGTGGCCAAGAAAGACATAGTCTAGAACCAAAACATGTCTAAAACATGCCCAGTTCATATGAGTTGTTCCTTTTTTCTGTGAAGAAACTATGGGTTTAGCATGAATATGACTTTCAATTAAACATTTTAGATATACAAGTTTATCTGAACTCCTAAATATAATAGAAGACTAATATTTTACATTCAGAAATCTTTCTCATGTTACTACTACTGTCATGAATTCTTCTTTTTTCCATAGTTATTTCTCAGGCAATAATATGCATTACCATATTATCTTTATACAAGACTATTAGAAGTAGATTGCAGCCTGCAATGAAAATGAAGATTCCCAAATTTCAAGGTAGATAGAGTGATTTGAAAGTTCTGCTATGTTTCTATTTCCATTAAACTCACAGAACCAAACAAAATAATCAAAATTACCAAGTTGTAATATTTTCCATATATCTAGAGTTTGAAAGAATAATTCAGAATGATGTTTTGAACTAATTTTACTCAGAACCCAAAAATTTTAAATGCAAGTTTATAAAAGTAAAAGTTGAGATGAAATTTGAATGCGTAACGGGAAGAAAAACCAACAGCATAATAATTCCTGCCAAAAGACCACATTGGGTGTTTCTTTTCATGTTAGAGTCCCTAGAGGGCAACAGATACACAGAAAATGGGTTTGAGTGAATGACACAATGTGTCACCAACTTGAAGCAGACTCCACAATGGTGATGCTATGGATGAGTCATGAGTTCAAAAGACTCCCAACGTTCTAGGAACATTTCCCAAAGTTTACTTGACAGCATTTTGTGAGAACATAAACACATGAATTTTTTAAAAATTCTAAACTCTCATAAAGTCAACCAAAATGGTAACCAGCTGTATATCTTTGAGAATTCTACATAGGTATGTACATTCTGCAAAACTCCCTCAAACCTGCCACTGATAACTAGAAGGAATAAGGCTTCTGTTTCATACACTGTCTTCCGGATTTTCTGTTTCTGTTTTACCAAGCCCATTCTTCAAAGAATAGTTCCTTCATTAAACAAAGAAGGCCCTTGCCTGGTGCAGCACAGCTGAACTGTCAGACTCTGACAGATTGAAAAGCTACAAATCTGCAATGAACCAACAATAGGGCTCCATGACCTTTAGCACCTCCCTGAGTTGTCTGACCCCATTCTTTTGTCTGCTCACTTTTCGTTTTGGATATGTTACCTACAGCTTTTTCAAAGATCCATTATCATCTTAACATGTTTCTGCAGAAGTTAATTTCTCAATTTCGGGTCCTTTCAGTAACAGTTAAATTGACTTTTTTAACTTATTATTTCACCCTTATGAAGACATACACATATATATACACACTTAAAGTATATTATTTGATTTCTGAGAATTTGTCTCCAATGGATAGTCTCAATTCCTCCTTACTGAAATAGAAAAAAAAAATTATGTATATATATATATATATTTATTTCAGAGTGGCAGGCTCACTAAAAATTTTTAGTTTGCATAGTACATAGCAACAAGTGACCTGTTAAATGATGACAAATCCTTTAGATTATGGCTTTAGACCTTTAACCTTTTGACTTTAGGTTGTATCCAGGGAGCAGTCTGAGAGGAAGAATGCAATAAACTGCTTGTAATCTAGTGGTCTCAAAAGAAATTACATCAAAACCAGCTGTTACACCACTAGTCATTAAAGACTGACAACATGTTAACTAAAATACGGCCATTACGTTGAAAAAGACTCTTCTCCCCTCCCTGCTGCTGAACTGCTAGAGGTCTCCTGACTCACTTAACAGCATCAGAAAATGTGGATGCAACAAAGCAAATTCAACACTTACACTGAAACTTGCAAGAAGTAAGTTGCATTTGATTGAGATGTGACCTCTTTCTTTTAAATGTGTTTGAGGGGCCTCACCAATTTTGAACAGTGTGGTCTCACAGACTGCTGGCAGATACTTGGGATGTTACATGCCTTGACAGCTAGCATAACTTTTCTTTGGATTGTTTAAGAAAAAGTGTGTTTGTGTAAGACTGCACCTGTCTTTTTCCCCTCTTCTTTTGATGTGAAGAAAGTTGGTGCAGGGATTTTAATCATAAAGTACAATTCCCCAGGTACCATTTTCCAGCTTCCTTCCACTTGAAACATTGAGGGACTTTGAGTTGGAAGTCATACTGGTCTATGGCTGACATCCAATGGCATGTCAAAGCCGTAGCATAAAAGCTTGAAATGTAGTGCACATCTTCCTGGGGACTGTCATCCAGCCACGCCAGCATTTAAAACCCGGCAAACAGCATCAGTAGGCTTCAAAGATGAAAGTCAAAATCAGTGTGGGAAGCACACAGCAGTGGTTGAAAAACATGGACTGGAAAACATGTTGCTAAGTGCCTGTTAACAAACACAACCTGTACAAAAGAGAGAGTGCCAAGGGCATCCAAAGAAGAGAAGATGCCTTTCCCCGCCTGGGAAACCAAGCATCTGAGCAAGAGGAAAAAGCCAGTGACACAGACAGAGTACAAATTCAATAAGTGGCACCATTTTGTGGGCATCTTTATGACCTTGTTCTCTCTCATGCAGGGTTCAGTGAGTAATCCTTTTATTAGAAAAGGCTCCTTGTTGAAACGTACTCAATAATTTCAAGCTCTTTCTGCATTCTTGTTCTGAATTCTACAGCAATTTCAACTTGGATTTCTTTTTAGTAAAAAAAAAATAATATTTGTTTTGTACAAATAAAAAAAAATAAATATGTGATCTTATAAAGCTAACAAACTGTTTTTTAATCCACAGATTAAAGGCCAAGTCTTTACCCATTGAGAGAATCTGGGAGTTTTCCTTTTACTTAGCCATGTAGAATAAAAATCCAGCAAGCTTCTGTTTGTTCATCCATGGGTCACGTAAGTGCCACCCAGCCCCTACCTCAGCACCAGGCCTCGTCCAATCAAACACAAGGCCAGGATCTAAACTCTTGCTTGTTGCTTTTAAGTATTATGGAACTGAACAAAGGGTAGTGGAGTCAGGAGACCCACATATGAATCCTGGTTCAACTTCTTGCTCTGAGCTCTTGGCATAACTTCTCCAGGCCTCAGTTTTCACGTCTGGAAAATGGAGTTTGATGCAGCCAATGCTCTCAGATTTCACCAAATGGGTTTTTTGAGAGAAAATCCAATAAAATAATATGCATAAAAGGGTTCTACAAAAGGAGCTATACATATAAAAATGAATACTTTTATTATTTCTACTGTCACCTAATTCTCCAATAGTGTGAAGGGTGCCCATGCTTCCTGGGACCGTCTGCCTTTACTGTGTACAAAATCAATCCCACATAAACTCTCCAAATGCTGGCATCTCTGATGCTGATCCCTCCAAGGGACACAAATAAATTCACTAGTGAGTAAAATGTCACTGATGCCCACATGCCTGGTTGTCCTAATAGCTATAATAATAATATACTTAGCACTGTAAAGTTTACAAAATTCATTGTCTCACCCATAGTAAGTAGGGAAAAAGCAAAGTAAAATTCACTGCAATTCTAATTTTGCCTCCTATTGTTAATACACACACATATTCTAAAAGGGGTTTAATAACTGATATATACATACTTTAAGGCTGTTTTATACTCTTTTACCTTGTTAAGGAAAATCAATTTTCCATATACTGACTCTACTTATGTCTTCTCTTTCCAGTGAAAATTCTCATTCTGACACGCTTCCTTTCATTTATATGTTTAGGAAGATTCCATATTGCATGTTACATGTGAATAAAAATAGTGTAACTTTTTTTGTAATACTCTGCCCAATTTACAAGGACTCCTGATTTATCTTAAAACAACTTTCTAAATTCACAAAAATGAACCCGAAGCCAGTCATGCTTATATTCCATGACCATGGTTGATTGGGTCAGGGGTGGACACCTGACCTGGGTTCAACCAATCAGAACCTCTTACCCCAATTATGGAATTAGGATTTGGAGATTATTAGATTATGCCTACATGTTGCAAAAATCATAAGCTATAAATTCAAAGACTGTGAAAGACATGTTTGTTGAAGTAGGAAAAGCTGGACAGACACTTAAAAAGACACCAAAATGAGAGGCTTCTAACAGTTTCTGGATCACTTCATGATGTATGAGTGTAATGTAGCTCTTTGGTTTTGCAAGACATTCCTATATCGTTACAATAAATTGCATTTTTTTGTTAGTGTTAACCTATATCAAACCGATTTACATTTTGTGCAAATTTCTAAAAAAAAAAAAAAATTGAGATTGTGTGCTCACTAAGCTGTTTAAGATATCTTAACAGCCTGAGGAAGGTGAGGAAAATTGAATGTACAAGTGGAGAAGACATCAATACGAAACTTTTATACATTTATCCTAAGAACTAAAATACAAATGAAAATTTCCTGCAAGATTTGGTGATATTAAATCCATTATATTAGAGGTTCATTATATTTGTGGGTCAGATCCTTGTATCGTTGAAGAGTTAAATTTTGTCACCCTGTTGCCAGATTTTTCTCTTAGAGTTGACAAAAAAATTATCCATCCATCCATCCATCTATCTAACACCATGATGTTTGGATAATAAAAAGATTTTTTCACAGGGACAAGGAACAATGACACTCAAAATGTAATGAGCACATGTAGTCTCTCTAACACCAGAACTCCTCAAAGAAGTAGCTTATTCCAGGGCCAGGGCCAAAAACGTACAAGATGAGCATGGGCTATTTTGTTATGCCAGAAAATGTCAAGAAAATGATGGGTCATAGCACAAGAATAAAGAGTCTATTTAAAGGAACCCTCCCCCTCCCCATCCAGATCTGGGCTAATTTATTGACTAAAATAATGAAGAACAATACTGAATTTTAAAGGTATTGAAAAAATAGGAATCCAGCAGTCCATATCAATAATTTAATAATAAATAGGTAGATAAAAGGAAGGGCTCTTGCTTAAGGTTGAATGCCAATAAATGTGGAAGGAATGCTGAAGTTGGAAGATCAGCATTTTGCAACCACTATAGAAAAGATTGGGTCAGACAAAAATTATCAATAGATGCTAAATTTTGAGTTTTGACAAGGAGCACAATATTTGCATGGTCTTAAATCATGTCCACATAGACTGCTCATTAATGGTAAAGAAGAAAAAATAGCAATTATAGAGTGGAGAAATCAATAACACTTTGATCACATGAACAAAAACACTATCACTGATGAGGAATAAATGAGCATCATACATCCCTATGTGGTACCCTCGGAAGGACACATTACCTATGTAGTGCTTGGCCAAGAATAAATAACCTGAATTTGAATTTTCATGAAGAAGCAATCAGACAAGCCCAAATTGAGACATGCTCTATTTCAAAAAGAAGGGAAATATCAGTGTCATTAACAGGAGAAAAAGGCTGTGAAAATGTTACAGATTAGAGGAGGCTAAAGAGACATGATAATTAAATGCATTATCTGACCTACATCCTATACTGGAGGGAAACATGCTATAAAGGATCAACTTTAAAAATTAGAAAATGGATGATAATTCAAGTGCTGTATCCATATTAAATTTACTGAAGTTTGTCATTGCACCATGGATATGTTAGAGAATATTCCCATTAGGAAATACAGACTGAAGTAGTTAGGGATGAAGAGCCATGTGACAGAGAGAATGAGAAAATGAGAAAAAAAATGGGGCAAATGTTCACATAGGCGAATTCAGGCAAAAATTTTATGAAAATCCTTTGAATTAATTCTATTCTTGCTTTTTTTCCTATAACTTTGAATTATTTCCAAGTAAAAAGTGTCATTTTTTAAAAAGATCCTTTTATAGACCAGAATGAGACTATGGAAAATGCCTAATCTATAGAACTCAAACTATTCTAATAGGTGTTTTGAAACTTATTTTAATAGGTGTTTTCAAAAATATAAGTATTTCATGTATAAACACAGTTTAAAATGTTAGGTTAAAAAAATAAAGAGTTCTTTACTGAAGGGCTTCTCTGAGCCTTCCTTAAGTTATGGTTGGAGGCTATGAACCTCCAGAAAAGGGCTTTAGCTTGAAGTGCTTACAGAATAGATTTGAGTATTGAACATTTTTGTCAATATCCATTTATTACCTTTTATCTTCTTGTCTAGTCTCCGAACTTTATAGATAAAGAAGTAGACCTTATGAATGATAAATGATTCTAGTTTTGCCCAAGGGGATGTAGCTTGTAAGTAAGAATGAAAGCATGTAACACCTCCAGAGTACATACTATGTGTCAGTGCTTTAACTGTATTTTTCTTCATCTTGACCCCATAAGTAGAAGTTACTATCACCTGCATTTAATAGACAGCTCAGAGAGGTCATATGACTTGCCCAAGGGCACACATCTAACAAGTCAGGAGAGAGGCTTGAACGCAGGCTGCCTGCCTCTGAAGCCAGGAGTTTGATCTCCATGCTATCCTGTCAGATCAAGTTAGGGCCAAAACCTGGAGCTCTTCACTCCCAAACCAGACATCCCCCTCTGTGGGAATCACTAAACAAACTGGCCTAATTTATTTTCTATTTAATTTTTTTTTTAGTTTATTTATTTTGAAAGAGAGAGAGCCCACTAATGGGGGCGGGGGTGGTTGCAGAGAGAGAGAGGGAGAGAGAGGATCCCAAGCAGGCTCCATGCTCAGCACAGAACTCAGTGCTGGGCTCCAACCCACAAACTGTGAGATCACGACCTAAGCCGAAGTCAAGAGTTGAAAACCTAACTGACTGAGCCACCCAGGAGTCCCTATTTTCTATTTAAATTTTAAGAGTCAGTTAAAGAGTTGAACAACTATTGAGAGTTTCTAATTATTGTGTTCTTCTGTTTATAGATCCTTTATTTTTGTTTTAAAATGAAAAATAAACTCCCTGTATTTCCTAGTATTCACGTATATAACAATTATCTCATTGAATATTAAAACACAATGTACATTAAATACTTTTAATTGCTGCACTGGTTGTGTATTGTTTCAAATTTCTAATATATGGTATTGGCCTTCCACTGCTAGGGACTACACAATATTGTGATTATTAGGTTGCTTTTACGTTGCACTTTGTATTGCCCAGTGTTATGCAGTCAGTTCTATCACATGTTCTTCCCACACCCTCTTCACACGGGACAGCAGTTTGCGAAATCCTCTGAATAGACCACAGATAAAAATTATTTCAAAATGTCAGGTGTAAGTCTTGTGGAATTTTGAGTTCCAGGATCACTCCTCCAGGTGGTACAATTAGCTATCCCGTCAAGGACCTGGTCTGAGAAGCATGGACAGTGACATCACCATCAATTCAAAGATGTTGGTAGACCTAGAGAAGAAAGCTGCTGAATCATGTCTATGTGCAGAGAGAAATTGTGTCTAAAAGCATTTTTACTACTGATTAGTTTCTGAAGTTAGTTGCACATCAGCTTAATTTTCTTTCCACTTGTAATTTTCAAGTATCTTCACTATAGGCCAGCCTTCTAATTCCCACTTCAGAGGAAGTTCTGAGCAGCTCCTTATGTAATATGTGTTGCAATAACATTGTATGAGAAGAAGAACAAGGATCTGTGACTTAATAATGAAGAATTAGGGTACAGACAGTAGTGCTTGTCTTAGTGACCACTGATGTAGAAATCGACAGCTTTCAGGCTGCAGTCTCCTCTGCCCGACTTGGCTGATAACTGCTCCAACTAAATGACAGCTTGCCAGCGTGCAAAGCCACTAGACATGCACAGCTAACTGAGTGCCTACAAGAACAATGCTCTAGATCTCAGTTCCTGTTTATTTTACTAGCATAAGTTTATCAATCAAAATCCACCAGGACTAGAGCCAGTGGAAAAGCCAGGTAAACTGATGAATTCATAGATCAGCTGTTCATAAAGAACAAAATAAAGTGGAGACACTCCCATAAAGACTAAATTATCAAACCCTGACATGATTGCTGAAAATTACAACTGTGTCCAGTAATTAGACCAGCTTGTAAAAGGCGATCAGAACCAACATCTAATCCTGGGATACATTTTGTATGTCTCTCTCCAACCTTCATGTCCAGTGTCATTTTCAACTACAGTGGTTCCCCACCACCACCCCCTGCCAGTCTGCAGTTTCACTTTCTGTAGTTTCAGTTACCCTTGCTCAAGTGCAGTCAGGAAACACACGACCCTCCTCTGACAAACCATCGGAAGGTCAGTGGTAGCCTAATGCACGTCACAATGCCTACGTCATTCACTTCACCTCATCTCATCACATAGGCATTTTATCATCACACGTCATCAAAAGAAGGGTGAGTAAAGTGAAATATTTTGCGAGAGATACCATATCACATAACTTTTATTACAGTATATTGTTGTAATTGTTCTATTTCACTGTTAGTTACTGCTAATCTCTTACTGTACTGAATCTATAAGTTTAACTCTATTGTAGGTATATGTATATAAGAAAAAACACAGCTTATATAGGGTTTAGTACTCTCATGGTTTCAGGCATCCACTGGGGTCTTGGACTATGCCTCCCATAGATAGGTACACTGAGTCTTATAGGTTCTCACTGCTACGTCTGGCCAAACCTAATGCTCTCTCCTCCTCCTCCTCCCTCTCACACCACCTACCTCCCCATCTTCCTGAAAACTTCCTAACCTTTCTAATGATTTGTTTACAAGTATATTTCATGCACTAAACCATAAGCAACTAGAAAGTGGGGACAGACTGTGTTTTATTCTATCATACAAAGGCCTAATAGTGTACTCATGCATGTAGGCCATTGATAAGCACAAAAATGATCCGCTGAACTTTGGGGCCTAAGAAGGCCCATCTAGGAGACTTAACAGTAACTCACTTTTTTTTTTTTTTTAATTTTTTTTTTTAACGTTTTATTTATTTTTGAGACAGAGAGAGACAGAGCATGAACGGGGGAGGGGCAGAGAGAGAGGGAGACACAGAATCGGAAGCAGGCTCCAGGCTCTGAGCCATCAGCCCAGAGCCCGACGCGGGGCTCGAACTCACGGACCGGGAGACCGTGACCTGAGCTGAAGTCGGACGCTTAACCGACTGAGCCACCCAGGCGCCCCAGTAACTCACTTTTTAAAAGCATGTTAAGATATTTACAAATGACATACATAATTTTATAGCATTTTTTAGTAAAATGATCTAGAATAATTTAAAATTTTTGAATAGTATAGAAAAGGCCAGGAAAAAAGTAACAAACCCCCAGGTTAACCAGTTACCCAGAGATACATCAGACATATACACATTTACAGATATTCATACATATAGGTATGCAATTTTACAGAAATGGTATCATTTTTTGCAAGTTCTTGTGTAAACTGATTTTTAAACTCAATTATGTGCCAGAGATAGTTTTGTATGTCAAGAAATATCATCTAAATCTTATTCCAGCAGCAACAGTGCAGTTCTTAAAGTGGATATAACATACTTTAAAATATTGATGGACATTTAGACTATATTCAGTTTTCACTGTTGTAAATATTGGCACAATGAGTTTTGCTAGAAATGTGTATGTTCCAATTATTAGCAAAGCAGAACATCTTTTCATAGATTTATTGGCCATATGTATTTTCTCTTTTATAGGTTACTATTACAGCCTATTGTTCCAGTGTTCTGACAAGCATTTCACAAATGATTGTCAATGCTTTTAACATAACAAAGTCACTAATGTTGGAACTTCGGGTATGGAGTCAAGGAAAGGAGGAAGACTTTTTTTGATGAATCTGCCTTTAAGGGTCCATCAGATCATAGACATTTATGGGCCTTTGCCAAGAATAACAATGATACTGTGTAAGATGCCCAAACTGTAGAGATGGGAGCTTTTCCTTAAGTCGTATTTCACTGCGAGACAAGAACTTCAGAAAATCAGGATATTTGTCTATTAATTTTTTTGCCTTTCCCTCAAAGTACTCTCCCATAATATTCACTCAAAATACTTATGACTAATTTACTGACCTCAGGCATTTTATTTATGGTTTACATGTCACCACGCCATCTGTTTTTCCCACAGGAATTTTACATACACATGATAAGATAGAATTTATATATTTGAAATTACAGTTTTAAAACTAGTTTATTTTCTGAAGATTTATATGGTCTTTATTTAACTGGGACACCTGACACAATTTATTTACCAAACCACGCTCTGTCTTCTTGAAATCTTTAATCCTGCAAGGTAAAAATTAGACACTCGCAGGCTAAGATTTAAATATATACCTGTATATCCCTGTTGTGCCACAACTCACAGTGGCTTTGTTGATTTCAAAGGTACTAAAATAAATCTGATTATCATGCTATAAACACCATTATTCTAAGCTACTGAAAGACTAGTAGGTGAGAGTCTGGTTAATGTTGTTTCTAAGCAAAAACGGGAAAGCAAAGTTTCAGAATCGATTTTTGTCAGATACGTGAACACCCGTTCTATAGAATTCAGCTCCTGTTTTGACAGCTTATTGAATACTCTCCCAACTTTTCCCGCCTGCTAATGTCTCCCATTAATTAATACCCATTCTCTGTTCACAGTTTTGATAGAACAGCAGTAGTTGTTAACACAACACTCATAATCACAATTGTTCAGGTATGTTTTTGTCTGTGTCATGTATGAGCCTCAGATAGTAAATGATGCTCAACAAGGTAAGTAAGGTGGACTTTTTAGGAATAAAATTAAGTTTTGTAATAGCAATAACAATTCTGTGTTTGCATTTCACTTCTTCTCCCCCTTTCCTTATGGTGGTATCGAACTCCACAAAATATCTTTTCCCTGTCTTTTCTTTTCTTTTTGTATGAATCCAAGGCTGTAAGAATTGGATTTTTTAAATTCTTTAAATATATTTAGAAAACAGCGTTTTTACTTGGTGGAAGTGAGGAGTAACTTTCCACTACAACAATGTACAATAATGGTCATCAAGAGAGTTCACATGTTCAAATATAATTTTTCCCTTAGAATGCAAAGTAATTTAGTGATATTACCTTTCCATGTTTTTGAAGTTTGCAAGACTTTGATGCAGTGTTCCTCCAAATCATTAGCCCACGAGTGAGCATGAGGATTCCTAAAAATAACTACATACAATGAAGTTTTCCTGGAGGAATTGACGATGGTGACCGGTATAAATCTTTGCATGCATTTGAAAAGGTTGTTATATGAACATTAATAAAAATTTGACAACACAAAAATTTTATGGAAAATACTTCTAATACAAATATTTTTGATAATTTTGTGTTTTTACTTCAAGGCTTTTTTCCTATGTATAAGTGGTAACATTGTAGCATCATAAGTATTTACCTGTGTTATTACCTCTTTTTCAAAACTATTATTTTAATGTCTGGATAAAATGCTTTGGGGTAGATTAAGTAATGAAATTTTACTTGTCATTTATGTATAGTCGAGCATTGATTTTTGTCTTTTTCTAAAAATGTACATAATATTCTGAAAAAACATCATAATGCCTATACCCCTGCCCCTAAACGTAGAATTGTTGCTTCAAGACACATTACCAAAAGTGCAATTATTGAAGGAAAGAATATAAATATGTCTATATGTAACGTGTGTATATATGTAATAGAGAAATAGAGATTGGTGATTTTGTTGCTATATGTTTACAGATTACAGTAGAGATTTAACTGGAACAAAATTTGTTCTACATTAGACCAATAAGATATGAATACTAAAATAACACAAGGCTTATTTATGAAGTATAATTGAAATGGCAATTAAAATTACTGAAACCTGTTAGCCTTGTCCATAAAGTAAATCAAACATTATCTCTATCCATAAAACAGTTTGAAGAATAATTTTTTAAATATCATTTTAAAACAACTGATTAGAAGTAAGTTTCTCCTGATTATCTGGGCAACTTGAGCTGCTTTTCTGCTAAATTCCATTTTGTTTTTATATTAAGATCAAGGAAATTTTCCTTTTTCTATCAATAGTTACTAAGAGAAAGAAAGAAATCAAGGTTTCATACACAAAAACTGATTTAAGTGTTTTTTAAGACAGCAAAATAAAACACTGGCTTCACTGATTATAGATTATTAAAGAAGAGAAAATATAAACCTTCCTGTGGAAATTTACAGCAGTTATTTAAATATAATCTTTAATTCAACGTCACAATCAGTTGAGGAAAACAGATAAAGGTGAGGGGAAACAGGAAAGACTGAAAAAAAAACAGAAGAAAAAAAGACATGGGGAAAAAAAGAGAAAGAGGTGGGCAAGAGAAATAGAGGGAAAGCCACAGAAAAAGAGAAACAGAAATAACGAGCCACAAAGCAAGGAAAGAAGAAATGCGTAAGTACTGCCAGAGACCCGGAGGGGAATGTTTGTTCAAACAAAAGCAAGCCACTTTGGTCACAGTGGGAGTGTGCTGGGACAGGGACCCCTGATTATTAGGTTTTATGATCATGTCCTTTCAAATACTGACTCAGGGGCAGAACAGTGATGAACCAACGAACATTCTAGACATCAGATCATAACTGAGTCTCCATTACTGACCTCGAATAGTTGGGAGAAGGAAGAGGAGAATGTGGATCCTCCAAGGGTGTCCAATTCACCTTGGGTTTACTATGGAAGATCCAACCTTAACAATTTCTCAAGAACTGTGATCAGGCCACCCAACACAGTTATCTGCACAAGTAGCCCTTGGACCAAGTGTTGTCTAATTTCACTAACATAAGGAGAAATTATTTTTCCATCAGCTTGAAATAATGGCAAAGCTCAGCATCCTTTGTTCATTTTATTTTTGATTAGTTTTCATTAAGTATGTTTTTACATTATGTTTTTCTTCTTTCCAAAGGAAACCACCAGGGAGGCCTAATTTTCACTGTGTTAAATATGGTGTGCCATTCTTGGCAGGGAACTGTAGGTGTTGCTGAAGCTACACAGCTGAAAAGGCTAAACCAGGCCTCCAAATCTTTGGCTTATTACAGTTCTATTTTAGCCTTGTCCTCTTCCTCCCACTCAAATTCTGTACCCTACCATGTGTTTGGATATGCTGCAGCCTCCAGTTCTTCACACTAAATATACTCTCAGAAGCCGGAGCGAAACTTGAAGATGAATCATTCTTCTTGGAAGCCTCAGCTTTGTGGTGGACAGCTCATAAACTGGAATAGAGTCAGTTGGATGGGGGGAGTAGAGACAACAGTAGTTGGTTCATCCTGTTCTGCAAAGGGAGCCAAGGGGGTGGGGGGGGGGGGGGGGTTCAGAGTAAATTGAAGCAAATGCTCATATTACACTTTAAAGAAAAGTTGGTTAAAAAGCTAACACTCTAAAGATAATATGCTAAAGCTTAGCATTTTCTGTTCATCACTTGTTTTTTGGGTCAGCCAATTTTTTTCTTCTTTTTTTCTTTTCTTTTCTTTTCTTTTCTTTTTTTTTTTTATTGTTATCCTTTGACTGGTTCTCAGAGCATAATTTGTTTCCAGTCTTTTTTGTTCTACAAGTGAAAAGGTCAATGCCCTTTGACATTGCATGAGCTGTTCAGTGCACCAGGGGAAACATCATCGGCACTGCTGGGCTTAAAACAACTTCAGGGCAACCAGAGTCAAACACAGGAAGTGTTGTTCAAACCCCCAGAGAATACTGGCTTTGTTTATTAGCCAACTTACATCTTGTTGAATTGCTAAGTGCTGCTATCTTGAATGAGCAGATATATCAGAGACTCCAAACCCAGATGAGGTATTTGTAAGCATGATATAACAACATCAGTCTCCTAAAGTGTCCCCTACAGGAATCTAAATACAGAGTGGCTATTTTCTTAAATGGGAAAAGTTCCATCTCAGGTCCCCATAGTCCAATACATGCTAAATGATTCTACAAATGAACAAACACTGCTTTGATGAGACAGTAAATTTAGTGGGAGAAATAATCAACAAGAAATGCAGAAAAAAAATGTGTATTTCTTTTATAAACAGTCTAATCAGGAAATGAATTACACATTCAATCTTGTACACACAAGACTTTTTCTTATTAATTTAGCCCAGAAAACACTGACCTGCTCAAAATAGCATCAGAAACATTTTTATTTACATTGCATATGTAAATCTCTAACTGTTCAATGAGTTATTAACTGTTACTTTACAGATATGAGATTATATTTTAATTCCATTTTACAGATTAATTGAGAAAGAAAGGTTAAGTGTTTTGCCTAAAGTAACTCAGCAAATATAAGCGAGAGACACATTTAGTTTCTTGAACTACTGATTCCTTTATATTTTAAATCAGTGAATCATTTTGCTTCCAAATATGTTGGAGGAGATTCAAGCACTATAGAAAAAATCACATTACAGAGCATTCCATTTGGAAATAGAGGGAATGGACTTTTGGGACTTTTCCCAAAAAAAGGTGTAATAAGATGTGTCCTCCCCTGTGGAAAGTCATGAGTTTCAAATGGAAATATGGACACAAACGATTATTTTAAAGAATATTGTAGCTTATAAGGTGCTGTACAAATTCCATTAATGATTGTGGTAGCAGTGTTATTGTTCTATTCCAAAGGGAATGACAGAAAGCCAATGAATCAAATTGCCAAACATTAATGGTTCTTAACTGAAAATCCAATGAAAATCATGGACTCTGTTCAGAAAAATTCAAATTAGAAACATACCCAATATTTTAGTTATAATTTTGAGAGATTCAAAGATCATCTGAATTATATGTGTTCACAGAACTCATATTAAGAACACTTGTAGGTTTTCCTGGGTGGCCCAGTCTGTTAAGTGTCTGGCTTCATCTCAGGTCATGATCTCGTGGTCTGTGGGTTTGAGTCCCATGTTGGGCTCTGTGGCGACAGCTCAGAGCCCAGAGCCTGCTTCAGATTCTGTGTCTCCCTTTCTCTCTTCTCCTCCCCACTGTGTTCTGTCTATCAAAAATAAATAAACATTAAAAAAACTTTTTTTTTAAAGAACACTTGCAGAGGAAGAAGAGAAATGGCAGATTACCTGGAAAGAAAGGAGACATGGGAGTCAAATAGCAAAATGGACACATCGGTGACCCTAACAATCTTGTGATATAAAGCTGTAATAAGATGGGTTAGGGTCATTGGGAGGTGAGATGCAGACACACAGATTGCTGATTGAGGAATAGTGTCAACATTTTCTTGTCCAGGAGAGAAGGACATTCCTCATTTTTTTCCATAAAAATTCTAGAAGCATTCTCATAAAGCTGTAGTGAGAAACCCAGAAATGAGTGTTTGGGGGTGAGTGTGTAGTAATTGGATGAAGGAAGATGGCAGCCAGAGATTCTGATTGGGACAAATGTAGAAACTCAGACGTGGGAATGACATTCTTGCCTGGCAATCAACCCAGGTGGCACTGCCTCAGAAACTAACGGTAACTAAGAGAACCAGCCTCTGCATTCCTCTCCCACCTGTACGCTCAGCAGGAGGCCACACCAAACTAATTCTGGCTAGACTTCGGGGAATAAAAGGACCTGGCTATCAAGATCACTCTCCACAAAACCATCCTGTGGCTGATCTCGTTCTAGTTTTGGCTCCAGCCTCTCTCTGAATGAGTTTTATGACTTGCTGCTGCTGCTGCCTGAATCTCAGATATGACTCCAGATTTGCTGAGAGGGATTCCACAAGTCTGCCTAATGCTGACTCTGATCTACCTTCTAGATTCATATATCCTCTGATATATGGTATGTCCATATTCCCTAGTCCTGATTGGGCAGTAGATCTCCATCCCCTAATGAATTTTAATTCAGGAGAGATTCTGATTCTTGATCTGCCTTAACATTCTCTCTCCTGATCTGAACAGTATAGGGGAAAGGGGTCAGAGATTCACAATGATATTGCTTTATATAAAATTGCTAATTTGTATAACTCCAGCAAGTATGTGTGAATCTTTCTCCTCCCATAGATACCTCCCAAGCCATGGTGTCACCCCAGTAGGAGAGACCTCCCAAATCCAAACTGGTTTCTCCAGTTTGCCATACATTAGATGACTGAATTTACCTAAAGTATCTGAAAATAAAATTATCAAGAACAGATAGAAACTGGGTACTTAATAGTTGGGGCATCTTTTGCAATGAAATTACATATTGGTACTCTTGCTTATTATAAAGTGGATGTGCATGCACATGCACATGTTCTTCCATTTTATGATGATAAGTCACCTTGGAATATACTGTTCATCTTAATGTTAAGTTTTTGTACTCAGATTTACTGGGGTTTTTTTGTAGCCCACATAAAAATTTCTAACTGTGTGTTCTATTATAAAGACTTGGTTATATTCTTTTCAGTGCTCACCTCTGCAAAATTCTCAACTGGAAAAAAAAAAAGATATGAATCTCAAAGGAGTTGGAGAGGTGGAATTAATAAGTAAGGCCAGACACCTCTGACTCCACTATACTTCCCCGAATGTGAGAAATGGCAATCTATTTTAGAAATCATAAATTTATTATCTGCAATTCCAAATAGAGAATTTTCTTTTAAGTGTGAGCTACAAGAACCTCAGTAAAATCTCTTGGTGATCTATACAGTAGTCCCTCCTTATCTGTGGTTTTGCTTTCCATGGTTTCAGCTACCCACAGTCAACCATGGTGGAGAAGCAGATGATCCTCCTTCTGACTATCCTCACAAGGTCATTAGTAGCCTACACTAGGCCAAAATGCCTACATCATTCACCTCACCCCATCTCATTATGTGGGTATTTTATCACCTCACATCATCATAAGAAAGGTGAGTATAGTACAACAAGATAGTTTGTGAGAAAGACCACATAGTATATTATTATAATTATTCTGTTTTCTTATTACTGTCATTAATCTCTTACCGCGCTTAATTTATAAATTAAACTTTATCTTAAGCATTATAGGGAAAAACATATGGGGTTTGATACTATCCATGGTTTTAGGCTTCTGCTAGGTATCTTGGAATGTATGCCCTGCAGATAAGGGGGACCACAGTTTTACATGATATTATTTAGAACTATACAAAGAATCTAGATTTTTGGCAAACATGTTATTTTATGAATCTGGAAAAACAAAAGATCATTTGACCTTACTATATTTTATGGAAATCAAAAAGATTAAACAACTTTCTGACCTCTGGTTGATAATCTACAGGACTATTTCTTTTGATACTTGATATATGCCCTCTGATTCTATTTCATTGTTTTGCTATATCACCTATGGCTTCAAAATAAAATTTATAATGCAGTGATAATAAAGCACTTAATTTTCTTATAATATCTGGTATTTGAATGTCTTTAGATAAGCATCTTTGAATGAAGCAAGTCTTGCTTTTTTTATTAACAAATATTGGAGGGAATATTAGCTGGCAACTTGAAAACTACTTTCTGGTGGTGCCTGGCTGGCTCAGTTCAAAGAGTACGCAACTCTTGATCTCAGGGTCATGAGTTCAAGCCCCACAATGGGCATAGAGATTACTTAAAATAAACTAATTTATTTTTTAATTAAAAAGGGGCACCTGGGTGACTCAGTAGGTTCAGCATCCAACTCTTGATTTTGGTTGAGGTCATGTTCTCAGGTTCATGGGATCGAGCCCCATGTGAGACTCCATGCTGAGCATGGAACCTGCTTATGATTCTCTCTCTCTGTGTGTCTCTCTCTGTCTTTCTCTCTCCACCCTCCATCCTTCTCTGCATCTTGTGCACTGTGTCTAAAAAATTAATTTTAAAGTACTTTCTGGAAATAGTAGTAAATATTTTGCTAAACTTCAGCACTAAAAAAAAATCCAAGTTCACTCTAAACCACGTTGCTTGAGAGTATAATTATAAATTTATATGGTTACAATATCTATATGGGATCAGAGTAGAATGATATGTTTTTTAGGAAGGATACTGATTGGTATTTATTGATTCTAGAAAGCAAGTAACAAATTAATATCATGATGTTGATATTAATTTACACTTCTATTGTCAAACCTGAAAACAAGAAGATAGCTGTTGTGACAACAATCTTATTTGTCACTATTCATTTGGAGCAATCTAAGAAAAGCATGTGCTGTTCTAAAAATTTCCACTATGTAACCCATAGTGTAAGACAAGGAATGGGGACATTTGTTACCCAACAGCTACGATATAAGATCTGACCACATACTATTTACTCAGTTATTTGTTCATCTACCTAGTCATTCAGTGTCTTAACCCACAAGACACTGTGAAAAACTCTGGAAATATGGAGATGAGTAACACATGGCTCCTTCACTCAAAGAAATTGTAATTATCAGGAGAGGAAGACATTAAAAATTATTATAGGTTGAGTAATAATCCTTAATAATAAGTGCTCTTTTAGGAAGGATATTTATTGGTCAGTTCTACCTATGGAAAGGAAAAAGAGAAATTCTTGAAAAAGGAAATCATGGAACACAACCTTGAAGGTAATGTAAGTCTTTGTATGAGATAAAGTTTTTATTTTTAAGCCATTTTTAGTTGGATATTCTGTTACTGGAAGCCAAAAAAAATTTTAAGCAGTTATATTATGAAATTGCTTTTTCTGTAGGTCAAAACCCACTCAATACCAGCAATTTCATGTACTTCAACCTTGGAGCTAACATGAAGAGATCAGAGTTTTAAGCAAGGGATTAACATGGTCATAATTTGTACCTCAGAACGATCATACTGACAGCACAATATAGGATAGGTTTATGGGGATCCATGGCAGTAAGCAAGGGGATCAGTTCAAAGACTATTCCAATAGCTGAACTGAGAGTTAATCGGATACTAAATTAAGGCAAGAGAAGCAAGGATAGCAGGTGTAGGAGTAAAGATGGGAGAGATGATAGAGAAGTAGAATTGAAAATTTTAGTAACTTAATGGAATTAGAAAGTGAGAGATAAAAGGATACTTCTAGAAAGATTTTCTGGCTCAACTAATTCTGTTCATTGTAATTGATTCTAACTCTATTCTCACTTCTGTATCTTGATTCAAAATGCCCATTGGTCCGGACACTTTGGCCCTTCCACCTTAACAAAAAGCCCTCAATTTGCTCATAGCCTTCTGAATGCACTAGCATCTTGTGACTTGTCCTTTGGAATAATCTACTGTCTACACATTTTGATACTCAAAAGGACACAACTTTGTCCTGTTTTTATTTGGAGGCAGGAGACAGACACAATGGCAGGCTTCCCCCATTGGAAGCATGAGCTCTTTACAAACAGGTACAGGACCCTGGATTCTATTTCTTGATTGAATTCATGACACCCGACATATATATGCACAAAGAAAACAAAATTGACTTCAATTATGGCAGACCAGATGCTTCCTTATGACAGAGTGTAAGGAAATTTAAAGAAACGTTGGTTAATTAGAAGAGGTAACAGCTGTAACATCCCAGCCTTAGCTGCCCAATCCTGTCTGATCCCAAGTCATAGAACCATGTTCTTGCCTCATGGGGTATCAGAGACATCCGCCTCACTTCTACAATCCTTGTGCCTAGTCTATTTGGAAGATAAATAAGGAAATTTACAGGATCTGACATGCCCTGTAATTCTAAGAGTTTTATTATTTGTGTTAATAAATCTAAGAGCGGGAAAGGCTGTTAGGTAATTGAAATTTTAAATATTCTTACAAGTAACACATTTGTTTGCTTTCAAAAAAAAAAACTCTAGACAATGAAAACAACATCAAAATTCATCTGACTTTGAATATGATTTTTATATAGTTATTCAGAATTGACCATATGTACTTTATTGATGTATGATTTTCTTCTCACATTCATTATATTAAAAAATATTTTAGAAAAAAAAGTATATATATTATTCAACACAATTTAATGGATATTCTATTTTTTGTTGCAGATGGTTTGCCACAATTATACAAGATGTAACAGTTAGATACTTTAAATTTTTTTAGGAAAATAATGTAGATTTTTCTCTACACTTAAAAAAAAAAAACAAATCTGGGGCGCCTGGGTGGCTCAGTCGATTGGGCGGCCGACTTTGGCTCAGGTCATGATCTCCCGGTCCGTGAGTTCGAGCCCCGCGTCGGGCTCTGTGCTGACAGCCCGGAGCCTGGAGCCTGTTTCAGATTCTGTGTCTCCCTCTCTCTGACCCTCCCCCGTTCATGCTCTGTCTCTCCCTGTCTCAAAAATAAATTTAAAAAAAAACGTTAAAAAAAAATTTTTTTTAAAAAAACAAATCTGTGATCTTAAAGATCTTTCTATAGTTCTCCTTATGTCTATTCACATCATTTTGCCATTTTGGTATAGTCAATCTATATTTCATATGAAACTGCAAAAATTGAAAGATGAAAATGATCTATTCAAATTATCTGCTATTATACAAACAGGTTAATAACAGTAATTAAAAGAATAATTATGCAACTACATGCCACTCAAAGGAGTCATTTAGATTATGCAAATCAAGCATAAGGTCATGTAATGCTAAGAGAAAAGAGCTAAAATATGCAAAATAGTGTACTCTCCGTTGGTGGTTTCAGTATTAAAAATATTCATATCACAAGCTTGTAGTGTGCATCTCATTTTTGAACCTTTGTACCATAAAATCGAATTAATTTTTCTTACCTTATTAGGTGCTCTGAAATTTGAGTAGTATAATATCTTATAGATGGGCTATTTGATCCAAGGGAAGAATGTTTATTTTTTATTCGAGGACTTTATTTTTAAAACATTGATTATTTTTTTACCCATAGAAACTTATTGCATTGTAAAAAAAAAAAAGATTTAGAAAACACACAAAAGTATAAAATATACAATTAAAAACACCTATAATGTTACCATTTTGAAATTAGCATGATCTCATTATTGGTAAGATTCCTTTCCTTCTTTTTTAAATGGATCTTTTTTTTTTATCGTAACAGGTACCAGACTGTGTATTTATCTGTGTCATGTTTCTTTTTGTATTTTATTTACATTTCCCCGATGATTCTTGAAATCTGAGTTTTTCATGGTGGTATGAAATTTTTTACATATGTATATAATATTTAACTATTTTTATATTCTTTTCATTGCCTACTTTTCTCTTATAAACCATGCTATAAGAAACATACATTAAATCGTATGAGAATTATTATTTTATCTGAATAGTGTGATAAAGTAGATTAGGATGTTGTGGTTATAGCTATGGATAGAATCAGATTTAGATGTAGGATTAGGATCAGGGAGGTAACAGATGTGAATTTTTAAATTTCTTACTGCATATTAACAAATATCTTCACAGAATATTTGTACCAGGTTGCACACCTATCAGCAATCCAGATCTCTGTAAAATTTCCAGTAATAATGAAGATAATCTCACATTATTAGTGTTTGATTATAAGTGAAGTTGAATTTTTTTCCATGTTTCTAGGCCCTTTATTTTTCTTTCTCTATTACATGGCTGTATATGATCTTTATTCATTTTTCCACTGGGTGGTTAATTTTAATATTTTAAATGTTTATTTATTTTTGAGAGAGAAAGAGACAGAGTGTGAGCAGGGGAGGGGCAGAGAGAGAGACACACAGAATGTGAAGCAACTCCAGGCTCTGAGCTGTCAACACAGAACCCAACGTGGGGCTGCAACTCACGAACTGGAAGATCATGACAGGAGCCTAAGTCGGACACTTAACTGACCCAGCCAACCAGGCGCCCCTGGGTGGTTATTTTTAAATCATCTGCAATAACTCTACTCTTTTCATATTTGTTGTAACTATTTTCAAGTTCATTATTTGCATTTTATTTATATTGTGACATGCCTAAGCATTATGTTTTTATGTGGTCAAATCACTAAATATTTACCTTTATGTTTTTTCCATTGCTTTTATGCTTAAAAATTCTCTTGCCATTTTAAGAATTTTTCTTCTAGATCCAAAAGAAAATCACATTAGTAAATGATACAATGAGTTTTCCCCAAAGAGTCAATTCTAACAGTTGTTGAATTAAATCTTTCTTATTTGTTTCATTTTATAAATTGGTTTACATATTAGCATTTGTTTTAAAGATTTATCTAACATATTCCACTAAGCTCTCTGTTGATTCTTATATACATATTTCACTCTTTTGATGATTTTTATTCTGTGCTATGTTTTCATATTTGCAAGGTAAGGGACCTCCCACCACTTTTATTTGTCAGGTGTGATGCATTAATCTCTAAGAATGAATTTATTTGAAGAATTTCAGAACTTATTCTAAAAACATAAGCATTTATTCTTTTAAAAGCACTTCTTATTATTTTTGAGCACTTCAAAAAATCATATATGTGCACCTTATACAGAGGAAAGGAAAAAAAAATATGATAAAGTACCTCCTGTATTTTTTCCAAGGACTTGCTAAACACATTTATAAACAGTATAGTTCACTTAACCCTCAAGCACTCCATGAAGTTAGGATTAGTTATCCTATTTTACACATAAAAAAATCTAAGATTTTAGCAAAACTTACGACTTACCCAGGGTTCCAGTAAAAATGCTGCTAAAATTACACCAAGCTAATACTCCTTTCATAATGTCACATCTATCTTATCCCATACTTTAAAAAATGAAACCCTTGAGTTCAAAGACTATCATTTTACCTAAAATGTATATAGCAAATGTTCTGTTATATGTAATTAGTGTGCATTTTTACTTTTTTATGTATTAGCCTAATGATATATTTTCAAGTAAAATATGCCAGAAAAAAAGACATGGAGTCTCTAAAGGCAATCACACAAACCCATGGTTTACTTTCAGGCCACAGTGGAGCTTCAGTTAAGTCACTTGACTTGAATTTGCTTGTGGGTAAATTCTTTGTCTTCTCAAAGTTAATAGTAACTAAAGACTACATATTTTTTTCACTACTTGAGTATGTACATGGAACACACTGGAACAAAGTTATGTTTTGGTATTCAATAATTAAACGTGCAAAACATTTCAGTCTAATGGGAAGATCCCATGCTTTCAATTTCTTCCAAATCGAATCCATAGCTATTCCATAAGTCCACTTTCAATCTAATCTTTCATGCAATCCCATTCCTACATCTTACACTTTCAGCTAAAATAAATTATTTTGTTTCTCATATATCAAGATTAATCAGGACTCTTTGTTTGCAAGTGACAGGAAATTAAGAAAGCTTAGGCAAGAAAAGAAATGGGTTGGCTCATATAACTGAGAAGTATAGCAATTATCTGGACCTACACTTAATTTCCAGATATATATATATATATATATATAGTGACAAATCACTCTGTCTACATATCTTTCTAAAAATCTCAATGTTGGTTTATCTGGAAAACATGAGGAAAATAAGGGTGTGAGATTTTATTCTGCTTATAAGCTAACAAGTTAACCTGCCTTGGTTACCTGATACTGACAGAAGACAAGATTCCTGAACCAAAGACAAGGGTCTTGACTACTCATGGCCCAGACATCAGCATAAACATCAGTATGTTTCTGTGAATCCGCCTTGCTCCCAAAGACCACAGTGCTGACACAGACAAGCTCAAGGTGATGCCTCCACCAGCATGATACTTAAACCTTGAGTTTAAGGAACTTGAATCTTTTATAATGGGCAGTAAACATTCTTCTTTTCCTTTGCTCAGGATCTCTATCCCTCTCTTGGCACCGCTGTTTACTAAGCAAACATATTTGAAAATACAGTCTCGAATGAAGAGCAAACAGTATTTCGTCCACAGAATGTACAGAAACCTGAGAGACACATGGAGAATTATTTCCCAACAGAAGGCTTTCCCCATTAGGTAGCAGAGACTACCTGAGTAAGCTTGGCAGAAAGAAATACTGTGCTTTATTTCAGAAGTCTTAGATAACGTGCTATCCCTGGACCACAGTAACTCTATGTGACCAAGCCTGAGCACTGAGGTCCTCTGTGGTTCTCCCTCAAAACACATAAATAAATATTAGGGTAGTGTCAACAGAGGAAAGTCTATTGATGTGAAGCAAGCAAAATGCAGACAAGTTCTATATCGTATACCCTTTTCCCTGTCTGTATCTTTGCTCTCAATTTTCCCTTTGTTTCTGCATACTCCCTTCCTCCTTTATTTCTATGTGCCCCTATCTAAGACATCCTACAAAGCCACGCATAGGTGCACATTCCACCATTCCAGACTACAACATTCCCTTGTAAGCTACAGAATTTTCTAGATTCATTCAGCATTTTTTCTTCCTCAACTGTGGCACTTTTTACTTCCTACTTTGCATTACAGTAAACTGTTTGTATGCCTTAAGCTTCCCATCCAGACCTGGATCTCCTTCTGAGCAAAGTCATGTCTTTACCTATCTGTTCCACCTATGGGTCAAAACATACTGCAGGTGCTTAATATATAAATACAGCATAAAGGGAAGAATATTAGACTGAATTTAAATAATTTGTATCTTTGAACTAACAATGATCAAACAATTACCAGTCCAAGAAACCACAGACTTTGCTTCTCTTCCTATGTTTACCACACTGGTTGGCTACTGTGAGCAAATCTATTAACCTCTCTAAGGCACAAATTCTCTCATTTGTACAAAGGTGAAAATATATACTCTTCCTCATAGTGTTATTGAGATAATCACATTAGGAAATGCACATGAAATGACTTTAGAAATGTAAAGCACTCTTGGGGCACATGGGTGGCTCAGTCGGTTAAGTGTCCAACTTCAGCTCAGGTCATGGTCTCACAGTTCATGGGTTCAAGCCCCATATCAGGCTCTGCACTGACAGCTCAGAGCTTGGAGCCTGCTTGGATTCTGTGTCTCCATCTCTCTCTGCCCCTTCCCCCCTCACACTCTGTCTCTTTCTCTACCAAAAATAAACATTAAAAAAAATTTTTTTAAGAAATGTAAACCACTCTAATAATTAATGAATTCCATTTTCAAATAACAAGTTAACCATTTCTGTTATATGAATTCGATGTGTTTAATATTCGCAGACTAGTTATCATACAAAAGTAAATACATGTAATTTGAAAGATGCTTACAAATTTCTGTCAGGACAAAAGTACATATTCCTTGGTAATTCTAATTTCACCATCACCTTTTAATTTCTCTGACTTAAGTTTTAAAATGCTTATCTCCAGAAGTCTTCATAAAGTATAAAGTTATCAATAGGGTTATTATCCTAGGGCATTATCTGTTGATACAACCTTATATTATTTTTACTGGCTTAGAGGCAAAGAGATATATACAGGTAAATTTTGAAGGAAGAGAGACAAATCAGAAAGAAAGTAAAACCTTGGCATGAGTTTGCCTAGAAGATAACAGGAAAAGGAACATATTGCCAAGAAGGGGAACGCATGTAAGAACCACTGGAGATGTTGCCAAATAAACCTAAAATTCCTAATTCATAGCTTTGTTTTGGACTGGCCTTGTCAAACAGGTCAATTTTCTGTACATCTATATATTTTTTTAATTCACAATATTTTGTTTCAAATTTGAACAGGAAAACAAAGTGGAGCCAAATAATTCATTTGTTCACATAATGTTCTCCCTTTACGGGAGCAATTCCATGACATTTTGAGTTTTCTTTCTCCTATACTAACAGTCAGTTGGTTGCAAAGGCATATTTTTTCCTAAAATTTTTCCTAGGATTTTTTCCTAGAAGTTTTGGTTGAAATTTTGAATTGAATCTGCAAATACTCAAGTGTTGAAAATTACTTCTACCAAAGCTGTGTGGGTCTTCCATCTGTCAGAGAAATTAGTGTATTTCCATAAAGTGCCTTCCTAATTAATAATGAGCAAATGCCCAAGGAGTAAAATCATGACAACGTGATACAGAAACGTTTTCAGCTCCTTAAAAAATGCCAGAAGAACACAGTTACAAAAAGAAAAAGACATGGACTGTAATACAGAAACCCCAAAGCAACTACATTTTTCCCAAAGAGTTGGGAACTGCATGGAAACAGTTCCAAACTATTTTCTCAGAAAGAAGCAGAAATGAAAATTTGAGACAGGAGTACTTCTAAGGTCCACAATGAATTCCAGGCATTTAATAGAGCATCATGATTTCCAGCATCAAAAGCTATAGCAGGGATCAAGAAAAATTAAAATTCCTTGTCAGAAATAATCCACCTGCCCCCCTGCTCCTTTATTCCAGTGATCTCCTAGGCCCGATGTAAGGGTCTGTGTTGTGACTGAAATGCTTTTAACGAATGCATTATCAGGAAGATGAATGAGACAATGCTTATTACACTGTAGCCTGTAGATGTGAGACCCCTTGCCATAGCCGGCAGATTTCAGATTTCAGAGAACATTACAGGAACATATCACAAGAATCAAAATTAAAAAGTTAAGTGCCTTCCTTGCATTCAACAGATGAGGCAGACCTCTGCATTAATTGTGCTGCAACTTTCAGCTCCCTTCCCTGTTTGCCATGATCAGAGGCAAAACCTGGATGGACTCTTTAAAGGTTTAATTTTCTTTTTCTTTTCAAAATTCTCGTATAAATATTCCATAATAAAATGCTGTGGTGTGAAATAAAAGCACCCTGAGTGCTTTTCAAAAGCTCTCAAATGTTGTTCATATCTGTGCAAAGTTTTAGATATCTTTATAGTAATCCTTCAAGGAAAAGTAACTACTTAACGCCACGTGTATGTGGATGAAATGTAAGGGTCTAGGTTATTCATTAAAAATTATTATGCTTAGATTTAAAAGTTGAGCACCTCCTATATGTTGAGGCTTCTGGAAGCAGCAGTTTTGAGCGTTCTATTAGCTCCTTCAGATCCCTGCAAACCAGAGAAAGTACATACCTCTCACATTATTATACTATGTGACTCTTGCTAGTTCTTAATATTCAAATGTGAGGAAGTATCTGCATTTAAAATTATATATTTTTATTTTATTTTTTATTTTTATTTTATTTTTTTATTTTAGAGATACAAAGCATGAACACAAGCAGAGGAGTGGGGCAGAGGAGGTGAGAGAGAGAAAAGGAGAGGGAGAGGGTGAGGGAGAGGAAGAGAGAGAGAGAGAGAGAGAGAGAGAGAGAGGGAGAGAGAGAGAGAGAAAGAGAGAATGAATCTTAAGCAGGATCCATGCTCAGTTCAAAGCCCAACATGGAGCTGGATCCCATGACCTCGGGATCATGACTTGTGCTGAAATCAAGAGTCAGATGCTCAACCGAATGAGCCACACAGGTGCCCCAAAATTAGGTTTTAAACATACATTTAAACAGACCTATGTGTACACATACATAAATTCTAAACAATGTTGTTTTAATGGATACATGAGAAATAATCAAAATAACAAGCACAAACAAAAAAAGTCCAGCCTAGGTAAAATGCATCCCAATCTAATTTTATGCAGAGGAAAATTTCCTAGCATCAGAAGTAAAGCTTTTATGATACATTCTATTCTTGGGAATTTGTGCCAAGAAGACAACCTTATCCAGAGTCTGAATCGTAACAACTCTTAAATTAAATTAGGATAAAAATTCAATAGTTCACCTGAAGACAATACTGGCTTTTAATCAATGGCAAAAATCATTAAAATGTTCAGCAGAAGAAAAGCTAAGGTAAATGCAAAAAAAATTTTTAAATACTAAAAATTCTATTTCCAAGGACTCACAATAAAAGACACTATGAAAGGTTTAGATAGAGAATAACACTCCCGAGTACACAAATGAGAATCAATAGACACTCTAGGTAAGAAACAACAACACAGAAGTAGGAACTATTCAAGAGATGTGTTCAGTTTTCTTAATTAAATAAGAATAATACATACACCTATTGATATTTCTCCCACAAATCTCAGGATTGCTACTTTCTATATTAAATTCATAAACAGGATTAAAATTTACAAATTCCAAATACACTTATCATATTAACAATTAGTGGTATTTTCAAGAAAATAAGAGTGATTTTAAATTGAGTGCTTAAAGACATAATTCTCTTATTCCTCAGAATCGGAAAATAAAAAGAACTCTGTAGATAAATGATCAAGCAATAATATATGTTGCAACTTTACAGTACTGCGAATTATATATATATATACATTCATTCTCGTTCTACAATTAAATTAGGTTCAAACAAGTTCCTGCTATGTCAATTTTATATCTGGAAAATATGAAGCAGAGAGCCATACAATGTCTTTCCTGCCCCCAGATAAAAGATAAAAGAGGTGATCTCTCTTTCCAAGAACATTGTATTCACTCAGCTACATGTAGTGTTTATTGCACCTATAGATTAGCAGGAAGTGGAAGGGTAAAAATAGATGAAACAAATTAAATGAAAATAACTATAATAGACCAAAAGGGTATGATTTCAAGCACCTGAATTATGTATACAGATGCAAATAGGTTTAATTTTACTAAAAAACATGTGAAAAACTAAGGACAAAACTGAGGACAAAAGACTTTTAACCACTGGTATTAAATATGGCAGATAATGGTAGAATCTATCAGAGAAGAAATAAGAAACCAGAACACAAACAACTTTCTAATTAAGTCATAAAGTACAAACTTATACAAAGTTAGGAATGAAAGAAATTGTATTTTCTAGATGGTAAGTTTTTGGGGGTTAAAGGTTAGGGCAACTGTTTGTGAACTTAACACAAGTCTTGTGTAATGGAAGTAGGAGAATCTTTTATTATAGCATACTATGATGGACAGAATTTTAAAACCTATCATCCTAACAAATCCTAATAAAGCTAAATACAAGAAAAGGCAAATCACATACCACAGCATGAAGTTAAAGAAAGAAGTCTAAGATGATTATTTATGTTCCCATGATAATATAATGATGAAAAGCTTGTTCTTAGGGTTAGTCCTTGTTAAAAATACAGATATGAAGGGAGAATAGCTAGTTCCTCCCATTCTCCCCACATCAAAACAATTCTGGTATACTTTAGACACTAAAAGTTATATAATGCTAATAGCTTGAATCATTACCTTTCCCAGAGGTATTTACATCTCAAGATATATCAAAGTGTTATGCAAATGAACTATCACTATTTAGTGGGTAGGAAAAGATTTGGGGCAAAGGATAATGGGCTTCCCAAGGATCCCAGAATTCATTCAGGAAGACACTTGGTCTCAAACTTGCCCAGTATGGAAAGTGAATTTAAACTCCTGGTGGCCTCCGACTGTAACCCAAAGTGACCTATCATCCAGTTAACATTTTCTGAATATCTCAACACTTTAGCATAAAATATCATATGAATTTTGGACCTGACCTTACTGGATACATATTTGTTTTAAAATAAAAATGATGAGTTCCCCGATCTGGAGTAAAATTGGCACCCAAGAATGATTCAAAAAAAAACACAAAGTCATGTTTGTAATTTTGAGTAGCCCGTATCCAATCCATTCTATCCTGGCATGCTGACATATGTCATATTTGTCTCAGAATAAGAAGAATGAATATGCTTTTTTTTTACTAACCTGATAAGATAGACAGAAACATATTATCTATATGAATCAGTCAGCACCATAACAGAACAAACAGGCATGATACCTAGAAACCACTTTTTATGGTTTGTTTAAATGAACTGTAGCCATGTGTACTGGGTATGTTTTACCTGAATCAAGATAGACCCTTGGAAAATATACTGGTCTGTTCTGTTCTAAGATGAGCCAATAATTGTGAATAAATATGACCACCAATAGTCTCTCCAAAGCAACAGAACTGACCAAAATAAAAAGTCACTTGAGATAATTCAGCCTCAAAAAATCCAAACAATATATTTGTGCGGTGGATGAGCTCAATTATCATTGCCCAAACTTCTAACATCTCTATGGAAAGACAAATTAAGAGTTTTAGAGGCAAAAAAAGAAAAAAAAGGCGGGGGGGGGGGAGAACGTATAAGGCCATAGAATTGGATTTTGCCAGAAAAAAACAAAAGACAGTCATGTCAGTTAATATTTTTTCTTTGGATTTTCACTGAGTTTTATTTTTAAGGCACATATGATAGAAAAAACAAGAAAAGTACCCAAATAGCAGAATACCCTGCAAAAAGATCAAAGCCTGAGCACTAGCTTCTCAATAATAAAATTCCACACTCATCCTGTAAGATCACATTGAAATGTTTACCTATAGAAAAGCCAACTTCTTACAAGGAGAAAAACAAAGGAAATTCTAAATTATAACAGGAGTTGGTATGATATGAAGCAGTCATGATCATATCCATTGGAGTATTGATGCAAAATGAACAAACCTTTTTTTAAAATTTGAAAGAGAAAGGAAAAGGGTTTTATGCCAGCCAAAGTTAGGACAGCTGCCCAGGATACACAATTTTCACAAAGAAGAGAGTACCTCAGGGAAGGAATATTTGCTGCAGGGTCGTAGATGTTTTTTACAAAAGAGTTACAAATCATCATGACAAAGGACATTCCATAAAGTTACAGACTTTATCTTATGTTGTTAGTATGTGCAATCTATATGACTTTTTAGTCTTATGGCAACCAGCAAGGTTTTTTTTTCTTCTTATCTTTATGTTCAGAATGCTTTTTATTTCTCTTTTTGCTTTTGTTTTTTGTTTGTTTTTTTCTAATGAAGAAAATGTACAGTGTATGCTCAAGGCAGACAGACATAGAGCCCATGCTTTGAGGTTTTGCTGAGTCATTCTGACTTTGGTAAATGTTCAAATATGGCTTCCCAGAGAGCTCAGGAGCAGAGCCCACAAATATTAAAAGTTGAAAATTTCCTTTACGAGGAGCTGATATAAAATAAATGTTCAGATGCTAATGCACTTGCACTGTAACATCAGCATACCCAAGGTATTTGAAAAGCATCAAGCCAGTGGTGATTTTAGTTCCTCTTGTCTTTTTTCATTCTTGGATAAGATAATATTAAAATTACATTTTCTGACATATCCAAAAAAGGGCTAGTATCCCAAATATATAAAGAACTTATACAATTCAACAGCCAAAAATCAAATAATCCAATTTAAAAAATAGGCAAAAGACACAGACATTGCTCCAAAGACATACAGGTGGCCAACAGACAATAAAAAGATTCTCAACATCAGTTATCAGGGAAATGCAAATAAGAACCACAATGAGATGTCACCTCACACCTGTCAGAATGGCTAAAATCAAAAACACAAGAAAAAATAGGTATTGGTGAGGATATGGAGAAAAAGGAACCTTCATGTACTGTTGGTAGGAATGCAAACTGGTGTGGCCACTCTGGAAAACAGTGTGGAGTTTCCTCAAAAGTTAAAAATAGACTACCTTACGATCCAGCAATCACATTATTGGTATTTACCCAAAAAATACAAAAACACTAATTCAAAGGGATACATGCACCTCTATATGTTTATAACAGCATTATTTACAATAGCCAAAATATGGAAGCAGCCCAAGTGTCCCTCAACTGATAAATGGATAAAGAAGATGTGGAATATTATTTAGCCATAAAAAGAATGAAATCTTGCCATTTGCAATGACATGGATGGGGCTAGAGTATAATATGAAGCTAAATAAGTCAGACAGAGGAAGACAAATACCATATGATTTCACTCATATGTGGAATTTAAGAAACAAAACAAACAAGCAAAGGAAAAAAAATGAAAGAGAGAGTCAATGCAAGAAATAAACTTTTAATTACAGAGAATAATCTGATGGTTACCAGAGGGGAAGGAGTTGGGAGGATAGGTTAAAATAGGTGATGGAAATCAAGGAATGCACTTGCGGTGAGCACCAAGGGATGTGTGGAACTTCTGAGTTACTATATCATACACCTGAAACTAATATAACATTGTGTATGTTACATTTCCAAGAGAAAGCAAAAACTAAGAAAGTAAAAACTAAAAATAAGTGCCCACTACCTGTCAAAAACAATCATATACCTCCATTATTATAAACTTGTCCTATAACGACACTATCACCATTCTTATGATGAGCTTTAGAGAGGTCAAATAATTCACCTAGCTTTGATGAGCAAGCAAGTGGCTGAGTCAGAAGTTGAAATGAACTTAAAACATGAAAGATTTTAATTCCACTTCACAAGCCATTGCCCATCTCTTACTCAAAGCTGCCCCTCAAAAAAAGGAAACTTATGAATTCCTCCACTAGGGAGAAGCTGTTGTTTTCTATCCAAAGAGTGGCAAATTTATCTGAAATTTATCTTCAATTCCAACTAATTTGTGGCTCAGTCACAAGAACAGCAGACAGATTATGGCAGGTCATTGGAGTTCTCTAAAGCAATTGCTAAGGGTTAGCATTCATTAAAATTACATACAGTGTCTGTTTAACATACATACCCTTAGACCCCAACTCAGATCTACGATAAACAATTTCTTGTAGTGGGTACAGGCAGGTGCATTTTTATCAAAAGCTTCAGTGAAGCTTTACACATTATAAAAACCCTTGCCCTAACCAGAAGAAATAGCCCAATCCCAAATCAATCCCGACTGGTTAATCCTAAATGGGAAGCTGACAATATTCTGAGATAGGCTTAGAGCCAGACCCCAATCACTTCAAGTAGTTAAACTCTGTTTAAAGAAGTATGTTCTAGGGGTGTGTGGGTGGCTCAGTTGGTTAAGCATCTGACTTGATTTCGGCTCAGGTCATGGGATCAAGCCCAGTGTCAGGCTCCATGTTGACAGCATAGAACCTGCTTGTGATTCTCTCTCTCCCTCTTTCTGCCCCTCACCTGCTCACTCTTCTCTCTCTCTCAAAATAAATAAATAAACTTAAGAAGAAGAAGAAGAAGAAGAAGAAGAAGAAGAAGAAGAAGAAGAAGAAGAAGCAGCAGCAGCAGCATGTTCTAGGAGTTAACTGTCCTCTGGAAAAAAAGAATCAGCGATAATAAGGCTTTCCAGTTCCCTTCAGACTGAAACTAATTCAAAAATGTTTAATCACAGAATTAAAACATCAAGTCATAAAAGGCTTTGTAAAATCATCAGGTAAACCTATTGGTTCAGTCCTACGCTTAATGAACTATGAATATACAAACAAAATAACACATAACTAACCAGATGAACAAAGAGTAACTTCTTTGCAAACTACAAAACAATTTTTTCAAAAGGTGTGGGGGGCCTGGGTGGCTCCGTCGGTTAAAATCCAACTCTTGGTTTTGGCTCAGGTCATGATCTCATGGGTCATGGGATTGACACTTCTTGGGATTCCCTCTCCCTCTCTCTCTGCCACTCCCCTGCTTGTTCGTTCTCTCTCTCTCCTCCCTCCCTCTCCCTTTCTCCCTCCCTCCCTCTCTTTCTCTCTTCCTCTCAAAGTAAACTTTTTAAAAGTGCGACCTCCTTGGGATATTCTAATCAAATAAAATCAGAAGCTTTTGTGATGTCAGATAATTTCTCAAGTATATTATAATGAGAATATAAAAATTTAAAATACATTCTGAGCAATATAGAATCTCGTTTTTTTTATGATATCAGTATAGAAATGTCAGGACAAAAACTTAGGAACTCTGCTACAAGCCAAAGAAGGCACATCCACAAACCATCCTCTACCAGAAGAACTCCATGAGAGATGGGCAGCTTCAAAAAAAGATCTTAACATGGCCCCCAGCGTTTCTGCCTTGAAAACCACATTCTGCCACACACATGCCCATTAGGATCCTGTTAACCTAACGGAATGGTGATGGATAATACAAACTATGAAGAAAGAGAGAGGGATCTGGGTCTTTCTCTTAGCTCCTACTCTGCCAGGTACAAACTTTGCTTCTTTGAACAGATCACTCAATTTGGCAAGACCTTGGTAATAACAGGAAACATACATGGAACTATTTACAGAGTATGAAGTAATGTGTTTGATTTCTTTAACCCTAAATGATGAGACTAGAAAGACTATGTTAATCATATAAACACCTTTGAGAAAACACACATAAAAAAGCAGAAGGGAAAGTGATGTTTTTAAATAAAAAGACCTTTAAAGATATATGTAAAAAAATAAAGATTGAGTAATACTATAAGTACAGAGTTTAATCAACGAACATCCAAAACACATTGCTAAGTATGCAATATTATAAGTAACATACATTCCTTTAATTTTTTACAAATTATCAAATATAATACTATCAGTAAAGTTACAGACATCTGCTATTTTATTTTGAATCATCTTATTTGCTCATGTACACTCTATTCCTAAAAGATTTGAATAAGCTAAGTAATTGGTTATGCACTTTTTAAAATCTTAATTGTTTGAAAGACAATGAACAATAATTAAAACTGCAAATTAAGAAGACAGGAAATGTATGAAATTTCTGAAACATTATTTTAAAAGACAGTCCAGAAATGTAAAAATTTCCAGGTCTTAAAATGCCAACATATATGCTCTGGGACCAGTTACAAAATTTTGTGTTCATATATACAGTATCATTTACAAACCTACCTTTCTGCCAACTGAGAGATAAGGGGTAGCCTAAAGCAGACTTCTAGCATCTTAATAAAGACCAATACTTTATGGAGGTGGGAACTGTCTAAGCCCTTTGGATGCATTAATTGTTTCATCCTCTCAATAATTGTAAAAGGCAAGTACCATGTTATCCCCATTTTACAGAGAGAGAATCAAAGAATAAGGGGGCTAAGTACCTTGCCCAAAGTCAGACAAATATGAAACAAGAAAGCTAAAACATAAATACAACTTATTCTCTCTTTGCCCTCTTAATTACCTCCTTTTCATGCCTCCCTTTCACCTGATGTTGTGAGAGAAGATTGCTTCCTCCTTACACATACCTACAAGTATTCCCAAATACAGTCACTCTAACCAGGTATTTTATTTTCCATGATGCTCCAACAAAATGAAGAAATGCTACCACAACCCTTTCTGGTTTTGTATATCACCACTTCCTTATACCCACCCTGCTCACCAAGATAATCTCAGGTGGCACAGAGAACGTGCATGTAACATGGAACTTCTTAGGGCTGTCACAGTCAAGATGTGTGTAGAAAGATTGCTCCAGGATTCCCACAATTGGGACAAAATGTGGCAAAGGTGGATTATGACGGCTCTCTTCTGAATGTGAAAAGGGGAACAGTAAGCCTACTATTATGTTGCTTGTGCCCCAAGAACAATATTGCCACTACTGAAAAAAAGAATATTATTTTCTCTAGGAAACCAAGCATATTACATGTAAATCATTCATGTGCTCTTTAAAATATTTGCATGTTGATGAGCCCAAGATTTCTCATTTTCCTTCCATTTTTACAGTATCTCTCTGGTCATGGCTTAAAATCCATCACCAAAAATGCTAGTTGCCAATATTTCACTGTTAATTCTAAATATGCATAAGTAGTATCTCCTATGCAAGGTCATGTCTGTGATGGAGATCATACATTTGGGTATGAGTCATCTAGCCCAAATGTGTAAAAAGGCAACATCTTATTGGTAATGTCTTATCACCTTACAGAGCACTTCATCCAAATATATTCTCTTGAAAACTGAAAGGGATAAATATGTCATATACTCGATTGGTCTGTAGGAGACGTATGTCCTACAATTCCTTTCCTACCATACTCCAGCAATATTCAGCATGAAAGAAGAGAATATAACAAGGTAGCACATTGGAATGTATGAGCACAGTGAGGACTATGTGGAAATACACTGAGTGTTCTTTGCCATAAGGTAGGACCCAGAGAATTTTCCACCAAATGTCCAATTCCAAACTCAGCCTGCAAAGGAATTAGCTAATTTGTTTCCCAGTTCAACCTCTTCTAATGCCAGAATTAAAGTGTGGCTGCCCCTTGTGCCCACTGGACCTCAATGAGCAATGGATCCAAGAGTATTCCATAATGCTTTCATCATTTCTGCTTTTTTTAAAAAATTTTTCAAATAGGAACTTTTATGTAATTTTTGGTTCTTTCACATGTAATATTTTTGAAGAGAAAAAAAACATACCACGTTAACTTTTACAGCATCAAAAAGAAAGTGATAAACCAAAAGCATAATTAACTTTGTTACTTTAACATAACACGGTTTTGATAGATCCCAGCTTACTAACATCTCCACAGGCCACTTTCTTCCTCAGTATGCACAGATGAATGAAGAGATTAAACAATTTTTGTGACTGACAGCAAGGTCAGACTTTAATTATCATGCTAACTTCATGTACTAGATTCCATAGATTTACTACTTTCCTACTTGTTAATAAAAGTACTTTATTTTTACAAAATTTTATTTGTAATACTTTATTTTTACAAAATTTTACCAGCCTTATGGTTTCTATGTCTTGTCTCTTGTAAATACTGCTGCTTTGAGTTAGTGTTTTAGTTACCTTTGGATATATTCCCAGAAGTGGAATTGCTGAATCTTATGATGGTTCTATTTTTTTTAATTTTTTTTTAGGATCTCTATACTGTTTTCCATACTAGCTGTACCAATTTACAATCCCACCAATAGTGCACAAGAATTCCCTTTTCTCCATATTCAAACCAGCATTTGTAATCCGTTGTCTTTTTGAGGATAGCCATTTTAGCAGGCATAGGTGAGATGTCATTGTGGTTTTAATTAGCATTTCACTAATGACTAGTGATGTTGAACATCTTTTCATATTCCTGTTGGCATTTCTTGTATCTTTTTTGGAAAAATAACTACTGAGGCCCTTTGCCCATTTTTTAATTGGGTTATTTGGGCTTGGGGGAGGAATGTTTGTTTACTACTGAGTTGTACAAGTTCTTTATGTTTGGGACATTAACTCCTTATCAGATAAATGGTTGGCAAATATTTTTTCCCATTCCATAAATTGTCTTTTTTGCTTTGTTGATGGTTTCCTTTGCTCTGCAGAAGCTTTTTAGTTTGATATAGTCCCACCTGTTAATTTTTTATTTTACTGCTGTATTTTAAGTGTCATATCCAAAAAAAAATCACTTTGAAGACCCATGTCAAGGAGTTTTTTTTTCCTATGCTTTCTTCTAGGAATTGCATGATTTCAAGTCTTACATTTAAATCTTTAATCCATTTTAAGTTAATTTTCATGAGTGATATAAGATGTGGGTCCACTTTCATTCTTTTACATAAGAATATCTAATTATCCCAGCACCATTTAATAGGGACTGTCTTTCTTCCATTGAGTTTTCTTGGCTCTCTTGTCAATAATAGTTGACCATATAGGTCTGGGCTTATTTCTGGGCTCGTGATTTTTTTCCTATTGGTCTATATGTCTGTTTTTATGCTAGTTCAATATAATTTTGATGATTATAGCTGCATAGTATAGCATGGAATCAGGAAGTGTAATAGCTCCTGCTTTGTTCTTCCACAGGATTTCTTTGGCTTTTTGGGGTCTTTTGTGACTCCATATAAATTTTAGTACTGCTATTTCTACTTCTGTAAAAATGCCATTGAAATGTTGATAGGGATTGCATTGAATCTATAGATGGATTTCAGCAGGATTGACATTTTCACAATATGAATACTTCCAATACATAGACACAGGATACCTTTCCATTTATATGTGTTTTAAAGTTATCACTGTAGACATCTTTGACCTTGTTAAATTTATTCCAAAGTATTTTATTGTTTTGGGATGATATTATAAATGAGATTGATTTCTTTTTTCCTTATCAGAAACTCCACTGTTGGTATATAGAAACGCTTCTGATTTTTTATGTTAGTTTTCTATCTTGCAATTTTACGGAATTCATTGATCAAATCCAACAGTTTCTTGGTTGAGTCTTTAGGATTTTCTAAATATAAAAACATGTAATCTGCAAATAGAATGTCATTTCTTCTTTTCCAATTATATCTTTTATTTCTTTTTCTTGCCTTATTACTCTAGCTAGAATGTCCAGTACTATATTGAACAGAAGTTTGTCTTGTTCCTGAATTTAGAGGAAAAACTTTCATTCTGAATGGATGTTGAATTTAGTTTAATGCTTTTTCTGCATCTATTGAGATGATCACATGATTCTTTTCCTTCATTCTATTAATCTGATATATCACACTGTTTGATTTGCATATGTTGAATCATCCCTGCACTCTAGGAATAAATCCCACTTTGATCATGGTGGATGATCATTTTAGTGTGCTGCTGAATTTGGTTTGCTAGTATTTTGTTGACAATTTTTGCATCTATATTTATCAGGGATATTGTCCTATAGTTTTCTTTTGTTTTGTTTCCAGTAGTGTCTTTTTTCTGGTTTCCATACCAGGATAATACTGGTCTTATAAATGAGTTTGGGAGTGTTTCCTCCTTTTTGACTTGTGAGAGAGTTTGAAAAGGATTGGTGTTAATTCTTTAAATGTTTGGTCACCAGTCAAGCCATATGATCCTGTGCTTTTCTTCACTGGGAGATTTATTTTCTTCACTTCTCCTTACTAGTAATTGGTCTACTCAGATTTTCTATTTCTTCCTGATACAGTCTTAGTAAGTTGTATGTTTTAAAGAATTTTGCCATTTTCTAGGTTGTCCAGTTTGTTGGCATATAGTTGTTCAGAGTACCATCTTATAATCCTTTGAATATCTGTAGTGTCAGTTGTAATGTCTCCTTTTTCATTTATAATTTTCTTGATTCAAGTCCTTTCTCATTTTCTTTGTCTTTCTCATTTTCCTTGGTTTGTCAATTTTGTTTATCTTTTTAAAGAATCAACTCATAGTTTAGTTAATCTTTCCTATTGTTTTTCTCATCTCAATTTCATATATTCCTACTCTCATGTTTATTATTTTGTTTCTTCTGCAAACTTTGGGCTCAGTTTGTTCTTTTTCTAATTCTTTAAGGCATAGAGTTAGGTTGTTTATTTGGGAACTTTCTTGTTTCCTAATGTAGGCACTTATTACTATAAACTTTCCTTTTAGAACTGCTTTTGCTGCATCCCATAAGTTCTGGTATACTGTGTTTCCATTTTTGCTGTCTCAAGAAGCTTTTTTTATTTCCCCTTTAATTTCTTCTTTGAGTCATTTGTTGTTCAGGAGATTGTTGTTTAATCTCTGTATGTTCATGAATTTTCCAGTTTTCCTCTTGTAACTGATTTCTAGTTGCATGTCATTGTGGGCAGAAAAGATAGTTGATATGATTTCCATCTTCTTGAATTATATAAAGTTTTGTGACCTAACATGTGGTCTATCCTACAAAATGTTCCACATAGGGATGCCTGAGTGGCTCAGTTGGCTGAATGTCTGACATCGGCTCAGGTCATGATCTCACAGTTTGTGGGTTCGAGGTGCGCAACAGGCTTGCTGCTGTCAGTGTAGAGCCTGCTTTGGATCTTCTGTTCCCTCTCTCTCTGTCCCTTCCCTGTTCACACACTCACTCTCAAAAATAAATTTAAAAGACATTTAAAAAATGTTTAAAAAATGTTCCATGTGTGTTTCAGAAGAATGTGTACTCTGCTGTTGTTGGACAAAATATCTGTTAGGTCTATTTGGTTTATAGTGCTGTTAAAATCTGTGGTTTCTTTGTTGATTTGCTAGATGTATGATCTATCCATTGTTGATAATGGGATATTAAATCCCAACTATCATTGTACTGCTGTTTATTTCTGCTTTTAACTCTGTTAGTTTTTGCTTTATATATTTAGGTGCTTCAATGTTGACTGCAGAAATACTCTTAAATACAGAGAACAAACTGAGGTTTGGTGGGGGTAGGGAGTTGGGTAAATGGGCATTGGGCATTGAGGAGGGCACTTGTTGGGATGAGCACTGGTTATTGTATGTAAGTGATGAATCATGGGAATCTACTCCTAAAGCCAAGACTATGCCATCTGTCATATAAAATAATAAAATAAAATTGCTACACCTTCTTGATGCATTGACTTTTTTATCATTATATAATGACTTTGTCTCTTTTTAATCTATTTTGTCTGATATAAATATAGTTACCCCTGATTTTTTGGTTACTATTTGCTTGAAATGTCTTTTTCCCTCCTTTCATTTTCAGTTCATGTGTGTCTTCAAGGCTAAAGTGAGGTAGCATATGGTTGGATCTTGTTTTTTATCCATTTTATTCATTCTATGTCTTTGGATTGGACAGTTTAATCTATTTACATTTAAAGTAATTATGGACAGGTAAGGATTTATGACTGCTGTTTTGTTCACTGTTTTCTAGTTATTTTGGAGATCCGTTTTTCCTTGTTTCTTAACCTGTTGTCTTTTTTTTTGTTGGATGGGGGTTAATGTCTTTTGGTATCAGTATGCTTTGACTTCTTTATCATGTTTTTGTGTAATTACTACAAGTTTTTCCCTTGTGGTTACTATAAGGCTTACACAAAATGTCTTAAATTTATTACACTATTTTTAAACTGATAACAAGTTCACTTTGATAGAATTGGTATACTTTATACTTTACTTCTTCTCCTCCTCATAGTTTAGGTTTTTGCTGTTATAATCTACATGTTTTTTTATATTGTGTAACTAATATCAGATTATTGTATTTATGGCTATTTTTGTAACATCCTTTTAACTGTTAAATTACAATTTTGAGTTATACACCACTATTACCATAATGCAGAATCTATGGCTATATATATATATATATATATATATACACCAATAACATTTATAATACCTTTTTATGTTTTTATAATGTAAATTAATGTTCTTCTACTTCCACTCTAAGAACTCCCTTTAGCATTCCTTATAAGCCAGGTCTGGTGGTAATGAACTTCCCTAACTTTTCTCTGTTTGGGAAAGCTGTTATACCTCCTTCATTTTGGAGGACAGCGTGGCTGGGTATGGAATTCTTGGTTGACAGTTATGTTCTTTTAATAATTTCAATATATCATTCCATTCTTTCCTGGTCTGAAAAGTTTCTGTTGAGAAATATTCTAGTAGTCTTATGTGGCTCCCTTGTACGTAACTTCTCTGTTTTCTCTTGCTATTCTTAAAATTCCCTTTCACTTTTCAAAATTTAATTATAATGGGTCTTAGTATAGCTGTTTTCAGGTAGAACCTATTTGGAATTATTAGAGCCTCATGGATCTGGATGTCCATTTCTCTCCCCAAGAAGAGAGAGGAGCTGTCAGCCATTATTGCTTCAAATATACTTTCTGTCCCTTTCTCTTTCTCTTTTCTTTCTGAAAGTCCCATATGCAAATATTGTTTCTTTTCATTATGTCCCATAATTCCTGTAGGATTTCTTCACTCCTTATTCTTTTTTATTTTTACTCCTCTGAGTTGGTAATTGTTAATGTCCTATCCTCTAGGTTTTTGATTCTTCTGCATGGGCAAGTCTACTTTTGAAATTCTCTATTGAATTCTTCAGTTCAGTTATATTTTTCAACTCTAGGATTCTCTGTTGACTTGGGTTTTTTTTTTTAATGATTCTTATTTCCTTGTCAAATTTCTCATTTTGTACATGCATTGTTTTCCTAATTTCATTTACTTGTCAGTTTGTGTTTTCTTGAAGTTCACTAAACTTCCTTATGAGGATTATTCTGAATTCTTTGTCTGATAGTTCAAAGATCTCCATTTCTTTAGGGTCAGTTCCTGGACCTTTATTGTTCTTTGATGGTGTCACGTTTTCCTGATTTTTCATGATACTTGATTTCTTATGTTAGTATCTGTAGAGTAATGAGGTTCCTCTTCTCTACTTTACAGGTTTGTTTTGGCAGAAACAGCTTTTTACCAGTCAGCTCAGTTGGGTTTCTGGATGTGCCTGCTGGCAATGTTTTTGGACAGGAGAGGCCTGCTATTATGGTCTATGTTTGAGCAAGGCAACTATTCAAGCTCTGAGAATGGAGATGGGTGGGAAGGGCTGCCACTGGCTGAGAACAGCTGGATAGGACTGCTGGCTTGGTTCCCTATCTAAGTGAGACTATTGGATGGGCTCCACAGAAGCCTGGATTCTCTGGGCAGGTTTACTAGATGGTCATGACTTGTTACTATATTCAATAATAGTTGAGGTATAAATTAGTTTCCCTGCCCTGGCAGGGAACAGGCTGCAATTCAGGGCCTGTATAGCTCATTGTTTGGAAGCCTAAATCAGGACTGAAGAAGCATTGAATTCCTTGGTCAGATGAGGCCACTGGTTTTGTTCTACAGATAGAAGCCATGGCTATGCTCTCTGTGCCACTGTATGTAGGACTATTAAATGGGCTACGCAGCTTCCTGTGTACTCTGGTTAGTTCCCCTGGTCAGACAAACTGAAGGCTGTATTCAACAATAATAAGTACTACAAATGAGATTCCCTCTCCAGGTCCAGTGGGAAAGGCAGCTTTAAAACCAGTAAAACTTTGAGCATAAGAGACTCTTAAAAACTGAGAACAAACTGAGGGTTGATGGGGGGTGGGAGGGAGGGGAGGGTAGGTGATGGGTATTGAAGAGGGCATCTTTTGGGATGAGCACTGGGTGTTGTATGGAAACCAATTTGACAATAAATTTCATATATTAAAAAAAAAAGTGATTTAAAACCAGTAAAACTTTGTTTGCTGTCTTAACCCAACTCACACCTCAAGTCTCTTGGCTGAACAGGGCCACTGTCTTTGCTCTGCAAACTATTAACTTTGTCTGCCCTTCTCTCAATTTAAGTGCTGCTGGCCCACACCGCTGTCAAGTGTTTTCACCAGCCCTTCTGGTTAGAAGGGGTTGGAAGACACTCTCTACAGTGAGTGAAGCTATGTCTCAGCCCTCTTTCCTGGGCAGAAAAGGGAAGGGCCACTCCAGACTACTCCTAATTTCCCAAATAGGATCTCCCTTGGAAAGGGAGATAGCCAGGAGCTACCCTCAGCCTTATCTATGAAGATAGATATAGATATAGATATAGATATAGATTTTGATATATCTATATCTATATCTATATCTATATCTATATCTATATATCAAAAGAAGGCTCTACACCCAGTACTGGCTTTGCTCTAAGGGCAATCTGCTCTGCCCATTTGTAGGCTTGAGTATTGCTGGTCCACAGAGCTTCCAAGAGTTATCACAGGCCTTCTGGTAAATGGGGCTGGAAGACACTCTTCACAGCAGGTGGGGCCTTGACTCAACACCTTGCCTGAGAGCGGGTAAACTAGGATCCAGGTCCAGCAAATCTCCTCATTTGAAGATCTGAATCAGGCAGATCTGCATCCCACCAAGTTCTTTGCTCAGAGTGTGCTCCCAACATGGCTCTGCAGATAAGCCAAGAGGTTAGGATTACTACTTGGGCTCTGTAGGTATGAACCTAGTCTGCTAAGATCCATGTGCTGGTTATTGCAAGCCTCTCCCCCTTTTCTCTGTCACAGTCAAATTGCCAGGGGCTGGACCCCAACGTTTCTCCTGCACTTCCCATGCTGCAAGATCAGAGTAGGGGTTTCCACAAAGCAACCCGCAATGCTAAGGGAGGCTGATGGAGGAACCTAAGACTCATGGGAGACCTCTCCATGTGGTGCTGCACAGCCCTGAGGCAGGGCAAAGTGCTCAATGTGTAGCCACCTCTCTTACTCTGCTGATGCAGTCTCTCTTGGTCCCTGAGGTGCAGGGGGTGCTTCAGCCTCACTTCCATGTTCTAGGATTCTCACAGCAGTGTCTTGTTCATGAATAGTTATTGTTTGTTCTTCTTGTAAGGGGACATGAAGTCAGGAACAGCCTATATCACCATCTTGGTGGCATCACTTCTGTTAGTTTCTGCTTATAAGTCAAATGTGTATGAGTCTACCAGCATTAAGCTGGGTGAGTGGTTTATTCATTTACTAAACAAATATTTCTTGAATGGGTTGATGGCAGGCATCAAAGTAGGTGCTGAGAACACAACAGCAAATAAGATAAACCTAGTCCTGTGCTCTGCTCAGGCAGGCTACATTATAAGGGAAGACAGAAAATTAGCCAAGTAATTACAGGGGAAACAATTATAGACATACTTAACTTACTTTTTGTCAACTATATTCATTCAGATCAGAAAAAAAAAAAGAAATGCAGAAGAGTTGGCAGAGGGGAAAAGAGAAACATAAAAAATCTAAACTCTGCCCACCATTCTTCTCACTGATAACATGTCCTGACATAAACATGATCCAGAAAATATGAAATCTCAGTTACCACCTGCCATGCATAATGTGAACATCTCACCATGGGATGATCTAAGTGTTTTGAAGGTTTGACCACTAAATACAAGTCACTGCCTTCATCTTATCTTCAACTGAATTAATAGCAGTCTAGAAGACAAATAGGTTGTGCTGGATTTATTAAAGACAGGATAAATAAATATATCCTCCAATGTGGTAACTTCCTATAGGATTTTTCAAAGGTAACTTTGACCTTGTGTGAATCCTGTTTACTGAAGTGCATAAGCTATGTCTCTACTCTATTATAGTGTGGTATATGGCAGAAAAGAAAAGCTCCGGGCACATAGACCAAAATTTTTCCTGTTTGATTTTACAGATCACCATAAATGCAAATGAAGTGAAATGAATGATGAGAGGGTCATATTTCCTGCCAAACACTATAGAGTTCATGCTCTTTTCCTTTAGCAATGCCTGTTCAATACTGTTATCTTTAGTGTGCAAAGCAAATTTAAAAAGATCAAAGCGTTTTACCATTAGGACAAGATATTTTCTCACTCGAGAAGATGCTGTATTTAATCCCAGTGCAATTCTTCTTGATACAAATGAGATGGATCAAAAAACAAACAAGCAAGAGTGAATAGTGGAGTGTCTTCACTCTTCATTTCTATTAGTAGACCCTCGGGATGAGACATTTGACTATTTCCTTCCCGTCTGCTTCCTCAATGGGCAGTGCCAGCAACCCTGCTCAAATGAACTGGGCTTAAGGAAAGACTTTGGATGAACATACTCCATGTAATGAAAGAGAATCAGAGTAAAAAATGAAAGCAGTCACCTGCATAATTCAAGGCAAAAGCTCATTTTTATCTCTATTACCTGGATACTTGGAGTGAGAGGGAGGCAGTAAATTATCTCGATAATTGCATTATTTCTTTAACTCAATGCATCTTCATCCTCAACTACAAAAAGTTTCTTATTTTCTTTCTGCAATAGTCCAATTTCTAAACTTAATTGAAATAAATAGCAAAACCAAATGCAAGCATTATCATTCACACGAAGACTTGATGACCCAGAGAAGTATATTGGCCTTACAGCACTTAACTTTTGCATTACTGTTTCATTACAATATCACTTAATTGATATTCAAAAACATGCAAGCTCATGCAACTTTCCCATAAACCAAAGTAGAAAATGTTGAAATGGAGAAGAACAACAAGAATGCATAAATAAAATATGAAGAGTTTTGTCATGTTCTATTAGGGTTTTTCATGTTAGCATCCTATTATATTAGTATTTGTTTTCACTAATATGAAATGAAAATTGCTGAAATGATTGCATGGTCATATCTTGTTAGGCAATTCAAATTCTAAAATTATATGATTCTAATATAAGATGAAAGAAAATTGTTAATATTATAAAAAGTTTCTAATATGATGTGAAGGCCCATCTGGAAAAAAAAAAAGTTTAAGTTACTTTAGAGTGATTTCTTGGAAATATTTTCTTCATAGGAACCAGGTGGTGACAAAGAATCAGAAATTGGGCACGAGGATATCACTAGTTGACTGGATACATAAACAGAAAATATTTCTCTCAAACAGTCAATATATTGCATGAATTTTTTTTATTCATTCTACAAGTGAATTTGTTTTTAAATGCAGGAAGTAACTGCAGTGATTTCATTTTGGGGGGTATTTTGTTTGTTTGTTTTTAAGAAAAGTCACTATTAGTAATATTACTCTTCATAATACGTTTTCATGTGGAAGTTAGTATTAATTACTAAACAATAAACTAATTGCTAAATAACACAGCTTGATGTCTTGTCTATGGTAATAAATGTAGGGTATTGCTTAAGTTAAGGTAATATTTTTTTAGCACTTACGGAGAGACCTGTTTAATTTAGTGCATATCTTAAATGTGATATTATATCATTTAGTGGTCTGATTTATTAAATAATTTGGGGTTAAATCTAAAGTTCACTTTCAATCTAGGCCTAAGTGTGATGCTTTGGGGTATCAGAAGCAGCAGCATGCCTAATGTAACTTTGAAGTCAAAGTACACCTTCTTTATCAAATTCATGTTTTATGTTACAGAAACCTGGCATAAGAATCGAGAGATGAAAGAAACACTAGAAGAATAGAATAATTGGTTGTAAAGGATGCTATTTACTCTTTTATAAATACCAATTTCCAAATTCTATATGATTCCCTAAAATATTCTATTTGAATGAAGACTGCCACATTTTAGCATTTATCTTAATGTCACATTTTATACACTGAAGAAAACTTTTCTCTCAAAGATAACATTATCAATAGTTTACAAAACGATTATGATTGCTTGAAGGGTGAGGTTTAGGAAATCTAGTCCTGACATATATTACTTTTAGGGAAAAATAAATTTATCTCAATTGGCTCTTGGCTCTTAATGTCAGCTAAACAGAAAAACCATTTAAAATTAGCTGTCAGACACAAAAATCATCTGTTGATTTTTGATGTTTGATGAGTTGAAATTAGATGTTTTATAAAGAAGACAAGGTGAAAAACTTGGCTTTAGGATAGGCCAACTTTCTTCACACAACGTATTTCATCTTAACTGTGGTGTGGATTGTGTTTGCCAGGACCAGGCTAGTCCTATCTCTCTCTCATTTCACCCAACTTGAACGGTTCAACCCCATGTCCATTCTTCAAAGATGTTTTGGGATAAGAACCATCCTGATAAAAACTTCTCCGGGGCCATTTGGATCTCTGTGGTGAACCAATAAAGCAAACTAACTAAAATAACAGCTGAGCTAACCATGAGAATGTTTAAAACGATAAGACTTGAATGACAGCTTTTCTAAATTCCAGTCAACTTTCCTAATTACCATATCTGTCCTGGTTTGAGCATCTAGGTCTTGTTACCAAGTCTTCTCTTGTCTGAGGAAAAGAAAATTCACTGGAAGAAGTTTCTGAGGGTAGTGATAAGAACTGGAACATCCATATCACTTCATGATCCCTTTCCAATCAACTATACAGTCAGAAGATCAGATACATCTTGGAACAGGAAACTTTACCATTAAAAAAAAAAGACAAAAACAAGAACCACAGCTCCACTGTATATCTTCCATAAAGAATAGATTTTCCTATTTCTCTATAGTGAGGGATTTTTCAGTGTTGGAAACTGTATACTTATCTATGTTCTAATTAATCAAGATAACATGATTCATCCTCAAGTTAGACTTTATCCTAAGCAATTTTTCTAATGTTTTCACTAACTTTCTTTAAATTGCCAGCGTGGTGAAGATGTAATGTGTCACCAAGGCCCTTGTCTTTATTTCTGTCTAGTACTGGTGGAAGCTGCAAAACTTACACACTGTATTATCTATTGCAGTGAGAATACTGCCAGCCCCAAATCAAACGCCTTTCTTTCCTCAAAGCCCCAACAATGCTTCCCTCCCCACTCCACCCCTCATAAATTAGCAGTGTTTAGAAGGAGACTTGCCAACGTTCTTTAGATTACTTTAAGGAAAAGCTCCATCATCCATAATACATTTGGGCCTCTTTTTTAGTTGAAGATTTATATATTTTTTTTATTGATGGGTTATGAATATTGACACAGGAGATATTCATTGTTTATTGAAGGCTTGTTTACATAAAAGATCTTCACAGGCTACCCCCTAAGTCTAGAGGTCCTAAACCAGTGTCAGGGAGCTGTCTGGGTATTTTTTCCCACGTATTGCACTGCCATTCTACCAACAATAGAGGCCCATTAACGTTTGGCCCTTCAAGTTACTGCAGCCCAAGCCTCAGTGGCAGGACGTCTGCCCAATATGTAAAATAACGGAATGAATGGATTCCTTGGAAACAATGATAACAAGACCTGGCTGAGCTAACTGTGACAGCATGTGGTAATTTTCCAGCCCGCTGGCCCTGTAAAGGAAACTGGAACACAAAGCGGAGACTGCAGGGCGGGCCGGCCTGAATAGCTGCAAACAAGTGCAGAATATCTGATGATGTCATACGCACAGTTTGACAGATGGGGCTGGACAATTTTTCCCCCTTCAAACGTGTTCTTCTTAACTATTTGTATTCCATCAGCTTCTCGCTTGGGAAGTTCGATCCTGAGATCACCTGCTTGAAAGACTAAACAAACCTTAACTGTCATGTGCTTGATTCGAGTACCACTAGTTTTATGAAGAAAAATGATATCCAGTCTTAGGGGCTGAAGGCTGAGGGGAGCAGCGGGGGGAGAGAGCGTTGCTGTGGATTAATGCATCATCTCTGCTTTCAGCTGTGGGCCAGGTTTTGAGTCTCGCTCTGACTGAATCCTGCCATATACTCTGAATAGCATAATGAAGTATTGTTACTGCCCCAGTCTAGCCATTACATCAGGGAAACAGACATCCAAAGTTATCAACACTGATTACTAGCTGGGCTTTGTGTCTATAAAATAAATACATTAAAAGACGCCTTTTTCTCAGTCTTATGGGTGTTCCCTCAAGGTTGGATGCTTTCGTGTTTATAGTTCTAGGTGTCACTATATACAAGTGGGTGCTAGGGTATATCTGTAGACAGTGCTCACCCAAAACATGCTGGTGTGGAGATTCGCATTTGTACGTGTGTTCAAGTTGGTCCATGGGAGACAGAGAAAATGAAGATTGACAACATTTATAAAAATGAGACACAACTCAATTAAAATTCACCGAAAATAGTAAATGAACCGGCATACACGCTTTAATTATAACAACATAGGACTGTCTCTTCCTTCCTTCAAATAAGTAGTTGCTTTGGATCTCACATGTCTCCACCGTTTTATTCATGTGCTTCTTTTTATTTACTTTTCAAGGAATTTATGTAAATATATGGAGGCTACAGAATGGGTCTCAGATACAGCTTTATTCGCTAATCTTTTCATCCGATAGCTAACCAAAGTGGGATAGGCAAAGGATTCTGTTTGTGGGGAAGTGCTATCTGTCCCACAGAAAGGCATGGCACACTGCCTAGCCTGCAGAAACAAGAATAATAGCAATAGCATGATAATGAAAAGTAATGATGAAGATTTACAAAACACCTTTTCAACTAGCAAAGCACCATACACTAAATAAACCACTTTCTTCCGAGTCTCCTAGACTATAGAAGCTGTGTAGAAGCTATGCTCAACTTAACTTCCCCTGGTTGATCTAACATACTTGTTGGGTAAGGGGGGGAAGTGATAAATTTAAGCAAGGAGAATTCTCCCTCTCATCCTGAAGACTAGTTATAACCAACTCACCCTTGCTTTCACCTTCCACTCTCACCTTTTAGATGTAAAGGGAAAAACATGTCCCTGATATCCTCTACTATTACCAGCTCACCTAGGCACAATCGGACTATGCTTTGTCCCCTGTCTGTGCATTCGTTCCTGAGTGTCTACTACCTGCTTGTTACCAGGTCATCGCTTTATTCTGTGCAAATGCTCGAACTGAGATTGTGTCACTACTTTAAGGTCAGTGTAAGAGAATTATTTGCACAATGCACATTTGCAGCAGTCGCTACATTTGAACAGCAGAGCTGTGGTTCATAGGCAGCCACAATCTAGTCCTAGGTCATGTCCAAGTTCAAGACCTAAGTGTCAGCCACAGCCTATACTGAATGAGAACTCACTGGAGGGCACACGGATTATGAAGAGAAGTTTGTCTCTGTTTCCCACATTTCCCACACACTATCACCAAGGGCATCCCTCTACATGTTTACACCAGATGGAGCTCCCTGTTACAAAAAGCCAAATTGTTTTATTAGTAGCTGTGGTGCTTACATCCCAACAGGATACTGAGAAGGTAAAAGCAAAGGAAAAAATGGGATCAGCAATAAGCACTTTCCACTATCACAAGTCATAATCTGAAGCTATCCACAAGCTGCTCTTGGAGACCTACTTCTGACCCATCTATGTTAGTCGCCTAGGTAGGGCTCTCTTAGAAAGCCTGGAGATCAGAGCCAAGGGGTTCGAATGAAGAACAGTGTGATACATGGTAGGAAGGAAAAACAGAGCCCTGCATTCGTATTCTTACCACTGAGGTAAAAGTTTGTTAATATGTTGGCTTTCTACAAGTACTCATCTGACCAAAAAGCCAAACTAGTGAGGTTAATCAAAGTAATATCAGCCAGAATGACAATCAGGATAATATTTTGTAATAACTATGACCTGCAGGATATTTGGAAGAAATTAATACATGAAGTTTCCATACTCATTTCGTACAACTTGTAAAAATGTTAGTAAAGATAATGTCATATTAAGTCAAACCAAGGATCTTCCAGTCCAATATGCCAAGAGGGATTCATTCTGTGGCAGGACATACTGTCATTCAGATTCACACCTCCAAAAGTAATTTATTTCTGCAAATATGACTAATACCTTAACAATAAACACGGGTGTGCCAGTATTTAACCTACCTAAATAAAGATTTCTTGAATCTGCTGAGAACTTAAATCTACCATCACTTCTCATAAATATATTAGCCACCTCATAAAACTGTGCTTCATGTTTACCTGAAACTTACAGTTGAGTTAAATTAAATAAATACCTATTAAGGACTTACCTAGTGAATGGTGCCATGCAAAAACAACCAGAAACACAAGGGTGGGCAAGAAGGCTTAGCAAACTTATAATCATCCAGAGGCAACTAGAAATAGACAAAAGTAGCTACAATAATCATGGAGTAAAGGCTATTCTAGGGAAAAGTACATGTAAGTGATATATAAATTCCAAAAGAAATATCCACGAGGGAGAGTACTGGGGTTTGGGGAACATATGCATGTTTACTTAGAAATTTACATAACAGTGTTTTAACTTTGAACAAGGTGTTGCCCATACTTAGAGCCTTCACCTTTCAAGACTGAAGCTGAACCTATTCTTTTAGTTTATCTGCCTTCGGAGAACACCTACTTCCACTTTTATCACTGCATTCTTCTCTGGACGTTTTCTAGTTACATCACTTGATTTTCACTTTCCATTAAGCATGTTTCAGGATAAATAGGCATTTGAACTTGGAATATGAAAATAAGAAGTGAAATCCAGTCAGATCTAAGTCCCAAGAAAGGTAGGCCAAATTTTTAAGTTAAAAACAAATACATAATTAAAAGCAATTCTCTCGGTCTGTTGATCCTATAGAGCAGTTCTTAAAAAAAAAAAAAAAAAAAAAGAGGTTCAATTGAAAAAAGGGATTTGAAGATGGGGCAAGGAACTCCATGGAGTTCTTATCAATTATTGAGCAAAAGCATTGGCGGAGTGCTATAATCCATCCCAATGCCTGATTCTGTTGTTAACTGCTTGTGTAACTGTAGCTAATGCACGTCACGGCACAAGTTTTGGGTATAGCCAACCCACTTTCGTCATTTTCTAGGTGTGATGTTTGGCAAATTGCTGGTCCTTTTGCACTCTGTGTCCTTATTGATAGAATAGAAATAGCTTAGCAACCAGAATATAATGAGTTCAACAAATCCTATAACCTGCTGTTCTTAACAACAAGAAAAACAATAAAAGCTCTCCCTTTCTTAACTTTAAACTGAATAATTTTATGTCAGAAGTTTCGCAGTGCTTCTTAACTCTGAAATTCTGTGCCTCTGTAAAACAGAAGCTATAGTTTAAGATGACTGACACCATCTTTTGCTTATTTATTTTTGAAAAGAGGCATAACTTGGAAGACAAAAATGAGGCAGCAGGTATCACTGGAGAGAGGTGGCTCTCATAGTCTGAGCCTCATGCTCAGCTTCAGCTCTGTTCTTTACTCATTTAATCATGCCAAGCAAGTCAGAGAACCTTTCTGAAGTTAGCCTTAGAAAGGGATTGTTAATCCTTACCTCAATATGAAAACCCTTTGTGAACCTCAAAGCACTATAACATCATGAGTTCTCATTGTCTTATAATACTTTGCAAACTTAGCTGCACCATGATTCTCATGCCCATAAGCCCCCAGTTCCTCCAGAGGTGTTTCAACATTTCTGTTACAAGTACAATTAAAGCCAAATGTCAGTAAGAACAAACTTTTAAAATACGTTATTCAGATGAGATCAGGTGTGTTCAGGGGAATGTGGCTATAGATGTAAAATATATTATTCAAAATATTTACCTAATTTTTTTAAAAAAATCCAAAATCCTCTGAAATTTCTGCTTTGGATTTATTCACAATTGTTACTTATTCATTCTATTAAACTTTATGTCTATGGCAAAGTGCTTTCCAAGTGCACTCAACATCATAGAGCATTCAGATCTGTGTCTCAAGCTAATGAGAATATGTTGGGAGAGATTCTATTTCAATTTAAGATGTTTTGTTAAAATTATTCTTGAAATCCATTCACCAATATTCACTGAGTCCCTCCTACAAGAAAGACATTGAGATGGGGGCTGGAGTAAATACAAAATGAGTAAGATCAAGTTACCGACCTCAGGAAGTTGACAAACCTGATAAAGTACAAAACAGGTACACGAATGATTATTTCTGAGGATAAGATAAATGCCCTGAGAAAAATAGAAACAAAGTTTTATGAGAGAATCAAAAAAGGAAAAGATACACTTCACCTGGAGAAGAATTCCATTTGCAATTAGAAAAGTTCTTTTCAGGACAGGTCTGCCAATAACTTGCAAATCAAATATCTGAAAAGACTATAATTATAATGCAGGGTGGCCCATTTACAGAAGTCCCACTTAACATAATGTGATTTCAACAGTAATAAGATAAAGAACACATAGTTGAAGCGCATATAGATCCTCTTTCTTAAGGGACACAAAGGATTTTTCCTGCCAACTTTTTTCTTAAATGGGTCATCCTATCTAATAGGATCACGACATTTTTTTTAATAAGATAAATTTGAAGAGCTGATACAAATTTTCTGGATGAAAACGAATCGTTTTTATTTGTGTTCGTGGACGCTATGTGAAGTTCCAGGCACGCAATGCCCTCTGGCATTTCCGCGGGGGGCGGTAACTCAGCCATCAGGGCACCACAGGGTCATGCAGACCTCCAGGGAAGGAGGCGGCTCCCAAAGAGGCCCCTCTCCACGATATCTTTCTTTGGAGTCTAGTGGCCCTCTCTAAAGGCTAGGGTCCCTCACCCTTACCCCTCTGCCCTCCCCCAGCCTGGGTCTGGGTACCATTAGTGCACTGGAGCAGTAATTTCACTAAATTGTACCTTAGTGGCCCCCTATTACGAAAGGAAGTGTGAATGCTGCCAAAGCCCTTTCCTAACTGGCAATGGAATCACAGGTCAGAAAACATCTTTAGCAAGCATAAATTATTAGGCTCACTATAAAAGAGAACTGACAGATGAAACAGGCATTTCCATGAGTGAACAATACAGCTTCAATTCAAAGACTGCTGATTGGGTGTTCAGCCTTCCAGCATAAACAGCTATTCAAATTTTAAACTGTAACCAAGTGAATAAAGAGAAGGAATGCCACGGCCACCTCGGGTTCTTCAGAACAATTCAACAAGGGATGTGATATAAATAAAATGTCAACCTATAGGTTGAGTATTTCTTCTTCTTCCCAAGGGTGCTTCACAGCCCATGAAACAGAAGGTCAGTGTTTCAGACCAGAGTCTGCTCTGGAAACCTGGAGAGCCAAGTTCCCCCCACTGGCTGTCCCAGAGCCTCGCCAGGAGATGGTCACTGAGCACATCAGCCTCTCTCTCCTCCTCCCCTGTCTGTCTGAGTCGTTCCCAGCCTCCCCTTTTGTAAGATGTTATCTGTATTCATGGGGTGAGGCTGTTGAGGATGAAGTCACAAACATGTAATTATGAACCTCGGAGCAATGCAAAGCATTCTACTCATAGGAAATGTAGACACTGTCAGTTTCTTGCTGAGATGCCACAAAGGAAGAGCACCTCCCTGAGATAAACCTATACATAGGTAGCAGAATGAAAAGCATTTATCTCCACGGTTTGCCAAAAGACGCGAATCCCGGATGTTTAAAGTCTCCTAGCATTTCTCAGGATGTGATAAGAACCTAGGACCATCTGTGATCCTTGCTTGGATGTAAATATCTGGTTAAAATAGAAGCATGTAGCTGTGCATATCTGGTAACAGGAGACACATGAGTGCTTAGTGCTTGCTAAGAGAGAATGCTTGACTCTTTTACCAACAAAGTACATTTCTCACGAACGCCAAAATATTGGCCGCTTCCGTGTCAGGCTTACATTGGGTCCCCTTGAGTTTCAGAAGGTCACTAGCAGTAATTTGAGGCAGCAGTAACAAAGGATGTGAAGTGCACTTTCTTCCCTGAGCGACCTTGCCTCTGTGCCTTCTGAAGGACCTACCTACGGAGTGCTCTGCCCCCAGCCCTTGCCCCCATGAAATCAGTTTAGGTTGCTTTCCCTAAAAAGGGCACCTGTTACCGCAGAAACACTTGCTCATCAGTGGTTGCTTTCAGGTTAATTTTTCAGTAGTTTCCAACGCAAGCTGGGAAGTCTTCCAACACTGAGGATATCCATCCAGAGAGCTCTCAGGTCAGTGGAGAGCTCTGATTGCTTTTAATGTGTTTTAATCAGAGCACACAAATAGCTTCGTTTACATTGAAGATCTAGCAAAGTTAAGTTTTGTAATTTATATGTATTGTTTTCCATTTCGATATATTTGCATCAGGTCATAATTACTGAAAGCCTAGAAGTCACTATGAAAAAATCTGTTTGGGATGATGTTTCTTTACATTGACTGCAATTATACAAACAAATGGGCCTTCCTGCCCTAAAGAACTACTTTCCAAATTCCTTGCCTCCTGGAACATGCTGGTAACAGTGCTTTTAGATGCCAAGGACAGAGTCCTTAAAAATAAAGAAGTTCTACTGATGAGAAGAACTACTCTAAAATGTGCCATGAAATGAGACTAATGACTTTAAGAAAATTGCACATATGTGCCACTAGGTATGCCTTTGATAACCTCAGGTTGAGTTCTCATTCATGTAGTGTCCTCCCCATAACTACCGTTTAAATAAGGGTACTGTTTGACCCATGTGATTTTAGGTAAGAGTATTTCCATGACCACCATCTAGCACTACTATAGAGAAACACAATGTGTAAGAGCATGTTGTTATCAAAAATAACTCTGCCAAGATAGTAGACATGCCTGTGTCATAATGTTGTCTAGAAACTGAACATCTCATGCAACCTGCCATCAACTGGAATGTGCTAAGCCTCCATCCAGTTACTGGGTTGTTGGCATATGTATTTTACTGACCAATGATTATCAATTTCCATAGCAATATTCCAAAGGATTCAAGTTGGCTTAGTTTTCCATACTCCAATCCAGTGATTTTGTTGTTACACTACAGCATATGGCAAGAAATATTCTTCCCTTTTTGTGATAGGAGGGTGCTTTATCAGATATTTTTCTGGGGATGCCTGGGTGGCTCAGTCAGTTAAGCATCCAAACTATTGATTTCGGCTTGGGTCATGATCTCACGGTTCGTGGGATCAAGCCCTGCATCCGGCTCTACACTGACAGTGTGGAGCCTGCTTGGGAGTCTCTCTTTCTCTTCTCTCTCTGCCCCTCCCTCTGCTCACTCACACTTTCTCTCCAAAAAAAATAATACTGATAAACTTAAAAATTTTTTTCTTCTGTTCTAATATATCTGAGTGAAGCAAGTTCATATATAGCCTGATTCAGGAAGTTTTCAGAGAAAACCTGTATATTGTCACCCACTAGTTATCTTACTACTGTCTTTATAGGCAAGGCAATTATGAGATGAATTGTATAACTAGATATAACCCCAATGATAAAAACCTTGATAAAAGCAGTAATCTTCAAACCTGCTACTTTTACTCTGTAAGTCCTAAAACATTTGCATCTCCTCTAGATAGATCTTTGTTCATGATATTACAAACTTCCATTGTGCCACATGTATTCCTTTATCATAACAATCTCTAGCTTGTGATCACATGTATTCAATATTTGTCTTTTATCTTAATCAGTGATTCTCAACTCTGGGTGCACATTTTAAAATTCTGGGAGCTTTTGAAAAATACTTTATAATAATTTAAAGGCCAATAAAAACTGAATCGCCATGTGTTTGTGCAAATGTTGAGGGCAGGGGAGGAAGACTTCTGTTGTCTTTTTTTCATTTCCAAGGTGATTTTCACACTCAGCTAGAGACAAAAACCACTGCCCAATATTGTTAGCTCTGAAGAAAAGGACTTCTTCCATATCTCGATTCTTGGAAAATAAGAGTACTCAAAAATTCACGTTAAATAAATAAATGAATATCACACTATTATCATGCACAACACATTCCTTTGTCAACAGCAGAAGCATGAATTTTAAGAACCTCCCATATTTAAAACTAACCTTGGACAACTGGCCTCTGAGTGTTATTTCTGATGAAGCAGAAGTTGATGAAATTATGTACGATGAGTTATATGATGTTACTTCAGGTCTTCCTTTTTAAGCTTCAATTGTCACTCTGCAGTGTCCTCAGCTGCAGAATGCCATCCAGCACTGTTACATCAGCAACTCCCCACCCCTGGAGTACACAGCAGAAGGCGTGCTTCTGGAGTACACAGGCAGAAGACGTACACTAGAGGGTAATCTGTACACTCTTCCCACACCTCCCCTACCTTTTCAGGTCCATGAGCACAGAGCTCCACATGAATGAAACTTGCTGCATTAGCAAAAGGAACGTTGACTTTTTCATTCCTTCATATCACAAGGTGTTAAAATTATTGATTTCCTACTTAGAATATAAAGACATATGCATATCTACAGTTAGTGACATTCCTGATCCATCCAGATTATGGGTCTGGTGGAAGCAGCAAGTGAGATGTTCTTGAAGGGCAGTATCTTCCCACCTTAATATCAAAGTCAAAAATACACACCTGAAGTGATTTCTGTAAAATTCAGGACAGTGATTACTTCTGGGGGAAGGAAGAGGTAAGATTAGAAAAAGGCACATACAGGGAAGGTGGCTGAAAGAATTCTAGTTTTGGCCTGGGTGGGGAGTGGTTATAAGATTTTCACTTGAAATAAGCCATTAAGCTACACATTCATCTGGTAGGTTTTTCTGGCTCTGTGTTTTATTTTATAATAATATAAAATTTAAAATTAAATTGCATTAATAGTCAACAGATAGTTTAAACCAATTTTAATTTAAAATAATTCATCTCACTGTAAAAGGTAAAATATAAGTATATGAAGCATCAAAAACTATATCTGAATTCAACTTGTCTTTTACATCTATTTACATATTCGTTCTTACCACTGGTTGGATTATTGAGCGCTTGAAGTGTGTTCTTCCCTCCTTTCTCAGGCGTCAAGTGGAGTTCCCTTCAATTCAACTGTGGGTTCAGAGGGTAAGTTTATACTTTCTCAGTAGAAACCATCTGGGTTTCTACCAGTGACTTTTATCACGTGCCTGCTCTGCCTTCTCCTTTCCAGACAGAAGAGTGCAAGCTTTTCCACCTATCATCACAGGAAAGAACCCCCAGACCCTTAAGCACCTTAGTTCTCTTCTTTAGTCCTATAGATTTAGTTGGGGATATAGAATTCAAGAATAGTTTAAGTTGTTTTTCCCAGCTTTATATATCTTCCACCATCTTTTTCCTCCTAAGTAAAACTTTAGTTATAATTATGGAGTAATTCAGGTGGCTCTTTTTTATTTCTCCCCAATTCCTTGATTTCTCCTTGAGTCTCTTTTGTGTCTGTCAGTCAGTTGACATTTCCTGAACATCCAAGTCTGTGCTTTGTGAATTTCGCCAATTTCTCAGAGTGATTCTGACGTCTCTGGGTTTTCTTCTTATTTTATACTTTTACAGTTCCTCTCTCTCCTCTCTTGGTAAATATGTCTTCCAACCCCTCCTTTTCCTCCCACTGTTTCCTGAAGGAATTAATGAATATCTATATACTTTCTTTGTTAGTCTTCCATCCTCATACCTACTTCTCACCCCTGCCACAGCTAACATATTTCCTGAAGTAAATTGGATTACTCACTGCATCCAATTGTCATTGACAGACATTCAAGTTCATATCCCCTCAAGCCTGCTTTAGTTTATTAGCTTGAATTCTAACTTTTAGGATTCTATTTGACAAAGAATATATTTAAATCCTTATTGAGGATAATAATCCTAATAATAATTCCTACTCAAAGCATATTTCACTCATGAAGTGTGTGTATTTTCTAAATTAAAAATATGCATTAATCTTCTTAATCCTCCAGTGAGCCAAGAAGAAAGTATAATTATTCCCATTTTGCATATGTAATCACTGAGGTAAAACAATGCATATTTCCCTAGTGGCTAAACAGAACAGGAAGGAAATAAGTACCTGACTCAAGTTATCAGGTGGGCCACAAAGAAAAAATTTCATGAAAAGTCAAGAAAATCCAGATGAACCCTCTGTGCCAATGACTTACCAGTGCCTCCCTTGAAATGATTATAGTGAATATTTATTCAGAAAATTCTAAGATAGCTCATGTATGTCATGCTACCCTGAATAGGAAATGTCAAAAGACAGGGAATAAGAGAAATGCCAGGAAGAACATGACCCACAGAGATGATTAATATGGAGTTTGCCCATTGAGATACAAAATTTAAATGAGTATCTTTGACTTAATGCAACCTGAGGATGAAGAATCCCTGGAGATTCTTCTAAGACCCGAAACAGTGCCTTTCCAGAGTTCAGAGACCTGACTGAACTTTCTCTCACCCTCTTTCTCCTTATACAATGCTGTCCCTGCCTTGGGAAGCTCTATCACATGAGGAGAAATGAAAAATCACTTTAAACTTCATTCATACAGGAGAACTGGAGGGAAATAGAATGATTCCCCAAACATGTCTGTGACATCACAGGCACAGTAAGTGTAGAATTGTTGGAGTGAGTAGAAAACAAAAAATCACAAATTGTAATTTCGATCTTCAACAGTTTTGGATACAGTTTCTGGCCATTACAATACTTAACATATAAACAGGAAGCCTACAGAAAAATCTCTTCCTGAGGGCGAAAATGCCATTAGATTTGTTTCTTGCTTGCTAGATCAATTCAATAACATTAAGTGCTTTTTTTTAATAGACCAGTGTGTTTACCCCTTAGTTAAAGCAGGTGATCCTATTCAACTAGAATTTCCTTATATCCAAATACCAATTCATAGCACCAGATCTGCTCATGGTTCTGCTGATGAACAGTAGGTCATCGTCCACAGTTATAGGTTGCCTCCATTGTAACTCTTATTTCCCATATTTCTTATTAGGATTTTATTACTATTGCTATTATTATACACTCAGGTGTATGAGTGGAGTCCTTGTAGTTTTATTTCTTTTTCACTTTTAGGAGGAATTCATCCCACCTTTAACCTTCTCCTTCTTACTATCTTTGAAATCACAATGATGAGCAATCTTTCTTAAGGAATGAAGGGAACTTTGAGAGTTACTCCCATGTAGCACACACTTCTTGTACAAATTAAGATGTTATTCTTCTGAGTTCCTGTCAGCTTACGAGACCCACTAATAAAAATCCAGATAGTCAATAAAACATTGCTTTGCTGGACTTTTTCAGAAAACTATGCTCCACTGTGATAAATTAAAAAACCCAGCTGAGGAGGCAGAACTTTTAGGCAACAGGATAAGTGTCTAGGAGCTATAGAAGATTCCCCTGAAGAAAGCTTCAAGCCAATAGTTGCAGGTGCACAATAAGGGTATTGAGTAGACAAATAGATTCAGAGTCACTGCTATGTTCCATTTCCTAACCCCTAACCCCATTCTCAGAACTGTAAAAGAAAACAAAACAACCCTTTGGTCCTAATAACTATACCAGGTGCCATAACATCGATACAAAGATGTTAAGATTTTTTTTTGACACTGGATTGGTTGGGATGAAAAAGAGCCAGGCCCACTGTGCATATGCATATTATGCTAACATGTACATCTATGATGAGGAAATAAAAGAAAAAGAGTTGTAGAATTATTCTTTTATGTCTGACAGGGTACTATTTCATTATTTTTATATTGAGATATCATCTGACCTCCATCCCAAATATAGGTGTTCATAGCTTTTTGCTATGAACATGGAAAACCATTTGTGCTGACAGGCTGATCATATTCTCAAAAGGTCAGGATCTGCTGTAAATGTGCTTTTCCTTCATCATTTTGTCATTTTTATGGAGTCTTTTCAAATTTTGTGTCAACATATGTGTTCCTCACATCTGGGTTGACATCTCACTTCAAAAGTGTGTTTTATCCCTGTTGCTTCAAATGCATGAAATTAGATAACCCATTTTTAATAAGTAAAAATAATTTTATGAAGAGAAGTATCTATAGTATTGAAAATGTGTCAACACACTGATAACTGTTTTCCCTTGATGTATATCTGGAAGTTCTCTCCAAATTTAGTGTGGTAGAAATGGACAGATATCATTAATCTTTGGAGAGGCAAAAATGGTCAAATATTATTAATTTCCTTTACTACACAGAGCCACATGAAGTTTCTTCCAAAAGAGCCATTTGAGGATGAAAGTTAACTCTTCTCATTCTCAGTTAAGGCTATTTCATTTTGAATCACTGCCTAAGGAGCATAATGTTGGAGCATAGGTTAGTACAGGTTCAAGTTGTGACACAATCTCTCCCTCTAGTTTTGGTTCAGGAAAGTAGATGGAAAGGAAAAGGGATTTGATGTCTGATTGAATTGGGGACCAGAGAAGAAGAAGGAGGAATCAATTAACTCTCCTCTCCCCTTGTTGTTCTTGAATTCCATAACCTTCTATCCCAAACCATTTGTTCTTCCCACTTCCCAACAATGGCTTCTTTATTCCATTTCTAATCTTCAATTTGTCAACCTAGAACACTACAAATATCAATAATACAATTCAAAACCTACTTCCTGTGGGAAGACTGCTGGTTATTCCTTCCATGCAAATAAAAGCACTCTAGCATTTTCCTCCAGTTTTCATATACAGCCAAGAGTACCTCAAAGCTGGAAGGGATCTTTGAGATCCTCTAAACCAGGTCTGGATTTTTAAAAAGAGGACAGAGAGGTTCAGATAAAATGATTCCCCAAATTCATACACTATAATGCAACTCCTCTGACTCTGCCTTCAGTGATTTGTTTTGTTTGTTTGTTTGTTTGTTTGTTTAATGCAAATGATTTATCCCAGTGAGATTTCTATTGTCATTGTTGTTTTTGTTTTGATGACAGTGAGAATTGCCATCATTTCTATGCTGGAGGGTTGTTAGTGATCCCACTCAGGAACAAGGGTGGAGGAGGGGCCATCAGATCCTGAAGACCCTTGCCTGGCCCAAGTTCCATACAGACTGAATAGTGACCAGAGCCCTCTCTGAAGGAAGACATGGGGTGTTGATGACTATATTTGCTTGACAGGGAACCACAGGTTCTATGTTTTAAAAATATCCCTACCTTAACAAAGTCAAGGATATAAAAGCACCATTCAGATTTTCAGTATTCAAAGCTTCATTGTCAAAAAGTTTTACTACTGAAGCTAAAATTATTTTCTGTCATTGCTCTTGAAATAAAAGCAAGAGAGGATTTTTGAACTAGATCATTTTGTCCAACTTCTCCTAAAACAATAGTTGCTTTTTCCCATTCTGCTTAAGCTTGCTATTTTAACAAGTTGACAATTTCCAAATGCCTAAAATGAATTCTTTTAATGGCTTCAGCCATAAAATCTCATGTCCATATCCTTAAGTTACAACTCAGAAAATCAAGACACCATCCTCACAAATACCCACTTCCCAGCTCAAAATGGGAATGTCAAAACCAAACCCTAGAGCATTCTTGCTCCCCTTGGAGGTTCCAAAACAAAGCTATTCCTCCCAAATAGAAGAATGCTTTGATGGCCTCACAACCTCAAGGCCAGACAGGAAGGTCTAACCTAGATTTTTCTAAATGAAATATTACCATTATCTTCGTAAAAACTCAAGCCATGTCTCCCATGTTACCCTGATAAAAAGCTTATATGGATAGCAAAGTAGAATTCTGGACTATACTTTCTGTTTGGTTATTCTGTCAGCCCTCAACTTAATTATTTGTCTGCATACTATTCCAGTTATCATATGTTCCCCAAGCAGTAATTAATAACATCTGCCATACATGGTGTTTCAGGCTGCTATGGGCTGCATATTTGCATCCCTTCAAAGTTTATATATTGAAATTCTAACTTCCAGGGTAATGGTATTCGGGGGTGGGGTGTTTGGGAGGTAATTTGGAATAGGTGGAATTAGTGACCTTAAAAACAGAGGAAAACAGAAATATCTCTCTCTGTCTCTCTCTCTCTCTCTCTCTCTCTCTGTCTCTCCACATGCATACACTGAGGAAAGGTCATGCGAGCACACAAGAAGGCAGCATGTCTACCAACCAGGAAGAGAGCTGTCACTAGGAACCAAATCTGCTGGGATACAATCTTGAAATCCCCAGACTTCAGAACTGTAAAGATAAATTTCAGCTGTTTAAGCCACCCAGTCTCTGGTATTTTGCTACAGCAACCTGAGCTAAGACACAGACACTATACTAAATATTTTGCACTCAGTATCTTATTTAAAATTTAGACAAATTCCAATAGGAGACACATTTTCCCCATTTTACAAATGGGAAAACTATGTCTTAGATTAAATAGTTCTTCAACCTGAAGAATGTAAAGTGGCAAAGCTGGATTTCAAATATGCTTAACCCTGAATCATGCTGCATAGTACATAGTAGACATCAAATAATTGAATACCTCTTACTTCTTCTACTTCAGCACTTTAAAAGTGTCCATTTATACATATATCTTCATCACACATCTAGAAGTTCTTTGAGGGCCAATATTATTGTATTCTCATTGTCTAACACATAGCCGGTGCTCACTAGAAGAAAGAAGGAGAGGAGAGGAGAGGAGAGGAGAGGAGAGGAGAGGAGAGGAGAGGAGAGGAGAAGGGAGGGGAGAGGAGGAGAGGGGAGGGGAGGGGAGGGGAGGGGATAAGACAAGAGGAGAGGAGAACAGAGGAGAGGGGAGGGGAGGGAAGGAGACTAAAGGAAAGGAGAGGGAAGGAAAGGAATGGGAGAGAGAGAGAGAGAGAGAGAGAGAGAGAAAGAAAGAAAGAAAGAAAGAAAGAAAGAAAGAAAGAAAGAAAAGAAAAAATGGTGTATGTGAATCCATAATCAGTAGGTATATTAGTTTACTAGGACTGCCATAACAAAGTACTACAAACTGGATGGTTTAAATGACTGAAATATATCAGCGCATAGTTCTGTAGACAAAAAGTCTGAAATCAAGGTATCATCAGGGGCAGTACTATTCCAAACCTCTTACCTAGGCCTGTAGGTAGATGGCCAGCATCTCCCTATGTCTCTCCACAATGTCTTCCCTCCATGTATATTTCTGTGTCTAAATTTCTCCTTTTGTAAGAGTACCAATCATACTGGATTAGGGCTCAACCTAATGACCTCATTTTAAATTGATTACCTCTGTAAAGACCCTATTTCCAAATAAGTTCACGTTTTGAGATACCAGAAGTCAAGACTTCCACATACAGATTTGGAGGGAATCACAATTCATCTCATGACCATGGTAATATAGATGTTCTCCATATAAGGCACAGCTGGCCACAACACAACCCTGCCTTTTGAGGGATATGGGAGGCATGTGCAGGAATCTCTATGCCTGAGACATGGCCTAATCTCACAACAAAAGAGCTAACAATTGAATCTGTTACATGATGGCTCAACTTATTTGTGTGAGACTCTATCCCTCCGGCAGGCAAGCTATAAACTGAACTACAGACAATTTTAAAGCATCATTTTTTTTAAGTAGTCTTCAAGCCCAGCATGGAACCCAACACAGCACTCGATCTCACGACCCTGAGATCAAGACCTGAGCTGAGATCAAGACTCAGACATGCAACAGACTGAGCCATCCAGGCACTCTTAGCGCATCATTATTCTATTCAGTCCTACATAACCCCTTCTGGATTTAAGCTGGCTCCCAAAATCTGATAGAAATGGTTATAGGTATTTTCTGTTTCTCAATTACTGTATCCAGGTCTTCATTTGACTTGAAAATATAAATTCCACTCACAGGACATCTGAGGATGTCACAGGACAGCGACTTCTGAGCTGAGCAGGGAAAAATCTGCCTACCCCACATGCTCAGTCATGATCTCCTCTAGGCCTTTTTGTGCCCTTAAATGAAGTAAATATCTCTGGACCATTTATTGACCCCAACTTTCAGCAAAGAGTATTTTTTATCTCCTTACAACTGCACTTCTTTGTGGTAAAGAGAAAATCTACCTCAATGTTCCCTAAGTTCCCAGAGCAATGGAAGAGAAAAAGATGCACAGGATTCCTGTGCTGAGCTCCAGGCTCAGTCACACACCAGTGATGTCACCGTGCACACTCACCATGTAGGTACACACACAGTCTCCACCTCCTCTCGTTTCACATTGGAGTGGAAAGAAGGCCACATAAGACCAGGGATTTATACCCTCTCTGTCCCTCTGATCACTGCTTTCATTTGCTTTCTTCACTTGTGCCTTTGGAGAGTGCTAAGTACACGGTGCATGTTTCCTCTGTAGGTGTTTGACAAGCCACAACCTTAAGGTTTCACGTGATTGTGATCTCATCAACTCTTCCAGAAATTGGCTTCATTCCCCAGTTGATCTTACTGTTAAATTTTTCTCCACTCTTTGAAACACTTCTTGTTCAAATTTAAATCCATTATTTCTCTTCTTATCTCTGCTAACTAATGAGAGTGGTTTCTTCTCCTTTGGGGAACTACCAAGGTGTGTGTAACTGCATTCACATTTTCATGTGTGTTTTCTCTCACACTTGTAGAGGTTATCAACAATTCTGAAGAAGAAAACCTTGCTTTAATTAAAGAATATACACAATTTCATTCTTTCCCAGAACCTCCTTGCATATTTACTTTCCATAATATTTGTCTCCTTAGAGGAATGCAGAAGTAAATGGAAAAGATGTTTCTCAGATACTGTTTAAAACATGCAGTCTATTATCAAAACTACTATCAAAAGTCCACTAATGGGTAACTTGATTGTGGAAACTGAAGTAACCTAGCCTACATGGAGATTATCTGACTACTTATAACTTTCCAGAATAAAGTATTCTCCCCAATTCTAATTTCTTTAATAAATTACTATAATTTGATCCACCATTTATGTGATATGTGATAAACAGAGAAGAGTCCCTCCTCTGAACTGTCAGTGATTTTAACAGACAAAATCAAGGTTTTTTACTTTTTTGTTTTTCTAAGTAATCTCTACACCCAACACAAGGCTCGAAACCACAACCCCAAGATCGAGAGTCACATGCTCTACCAACTAAGCCAGCCAGGTGCCCCTTAAAAGACAGAAATAATAAGAAATAGTAAGAAATAATCACACTGCTTATGAAAAAATACACCTAACCAACTAACAAGTATTTATCACGAATTTACTGGGTATATAATATGACAAGACACAAATAGGGATATAACAAAAATATGTTTTCCTTTCCCATTCCCTTAATCCCAGAACAATCTCCCATGAGAGAAATATGGCTGTCATCCTCTTCCTGATCCTCAATTTTTTTACCCTATTCCCCCCAAATCAATCATTATATCATGTGATTACATCCTAACCCCTATGAGGCTCCTTCTAGCAAAAGATAAACACCATGCTTCTTTCCCCACACAGTAAATCTACTGCTTTCTTGCCATCACTGGGCAAATTTGAAGTAAGTCAGTACTTACCATTGCCCCAACCCCACTTGCTCCTGACGTAGACCAGGCCTCCATCTCCTTCTCAATACACTCATTTCCATAACCAGCCAACTTCATGAGCTACTTCAGTGACCTTCACTACTCCACCCTGAACTCTACTGATACATAGACCTCCTCACTGGTAATTCTACAACAGCATTCTTCAGAAAAAGAACAAGCACCCTTGAGAGCATATTAACAGTTTTCCAAAGATTACACAACCAAGTATGGTTTCAAAGGAGTCATTTTCCAGATCCTCACCTTCCATTTATGTTCTTTCACAAAACTGATCTAAGAATGGTTTTAGAAGGAGGGAATTATACAGTTCTCCTTTCTTATTCCATGCTTTTCAGTTTCTCATTTGTCCTTTTCCCACATAAACAGATACATACTTAAATACATAGGTAGACAGGTAAATGAAATATCTCTCATTCCAAATTTTACTATATTGTACTACTTTAAGACATTTAAAACTTTCCAAGGCCCCAAAGAAAAAAAAAATTAAAATATGGGTACTAAAGCCACGTTTAATTAAGACTTCAAAAATCTTTGCTAGGCTTCATATTTTTCTCTGTCTTTATACACATTTTTCCTAAGAGCCAAGTATGGCATAAAAACAGGAGGTTTTGGCATTGGTAGAGATGCAATGGATCTGGATGTTTTATACAGTACCGTAAAGGCAGTGATAATGAGTTTAAGAACTTCATCTCCAGAGGAGCCAAGATGGCCGAACAGCATGGAAGGTTTTTTGTGTGTCTCGCAGCCATGAAATGCAGCCAGATCAACACTAAACCATCCTGCACACCTAGAAAACTGATTTCAGGATTAACACAACAATCTGCACAACCTGAACCACAGAACTCCACCGGTATGCAGCATGGAGAGGCTAACTGGAGAAGAAAGGAGCCGCAGAGGGCAGGGAGCTGTTTTTGCTTGTGGAGAGAGGATGGAAATGGGGGGAGAGTACCGGAAAAGCACCCCACCCCCGCCAAAAGCAGCTGGAGAGAAAGTGGAAAAGTGGAAACAGCCACAGGGACTGAACAAAAGAGAAAGGAGAAAGGAAAAAGGAAAGGGTTTAAATTCTATTAAGATTCTATAAACAAAGGGAGTATGGAGTCTGAAACTCTATAGCTTGATAATTGGTAGGGCTCTCATGAGAAGGGTGAATCCCCAGGAGCAGAGTGAAGTCTGGGGGTCCTTGGGCCACAGGGAGAGGCAGTTCCCCTGCTGGGAGGACATTTGGTAGAGGCTGTGTGGCCCCCCCACAGGCGAAGGCCCCAGTGGACCCTGAAGAACAACTACATTCACTGGTACTGGAACAAGGTCATAGAGGGTGAACTCTGGTACCAGATGTATGAGGTGATTTGCCACAATCCCTGAAATGCTGTTGCTACACGATTGCGTGAACTTTTTCTGGGGTGGGCTGACACCCAGCAGCAGTCTCTGGGCTTCAGTAGCAGCACAGTCTCACTAACATTCGTGGGTATGGCTGGCACCTGGCCATTGCTCAGTGAGAACCTCCTGCAAAGGGGCAGAATGGGTCAAAGCTGCAGTCCCTCAGAAGCAAGGGGTCAGATAAACAACCAAATATGAAATAAAAGTCAGGAGGGAGGTGCCGCCTGGCAACCTGACAGCTTGGTCATAGACAGTGTAAAAGCACAGAGCAGGGAGAAACCAGAAACAGAGGATGGGTGTGCAATTGCTGATTGGGAAAAACAGAGTTCCGGATACTAGAGACTGGGTAGCTGGGTGATGCCATTTTCACCCCTCCTGTGTATGCACACACATACCTAAAAGTGCCACAACAATCCACCCCAGTAAGCTAGGCAGCGCCATCTAGTGGAGAATGGAGCTGTTACACTAAACCCTGCCCAACTGGGCCAACCTTGCTCTTCAGGAACACCACAATTCTCTCTGCCTGCTTAGTTTACAGACTATAAAGTGATTCATAGTTTGACTTTTAGGGGAAATGATGTATTTTCAATCGTATTTCAGTCTGTTTGCTGGTCCATCTATTCAATTGTCTTTTTTTTTTCTTTTCATTTATTTTTCTGAAATATAGAAAGAAAAATTTATTCTTATTTTCAATTTTTATTAAAAATATTTTTCTTTAATTTTTTCTTCTATATTGTTTGCTTTTTTATAAACTTTTCAAATTGTATTTTACTTCCATCATTTGATTTGATTTGATTGTATTCAATTTTTCAAATTTTCAAACATTTTTCCTTTTTTGTTGCAGTTATTTCCCCTTTTTTCCTCTAATCTGTCAAGCCCCTTTCAACACCCAGACCAAAACACACCTGGGATCTAGTTTCATTGATTTGATTCTGTGTGTGTGTGTGTGTGTGTGTGTGTGTGTGTTCAATTTTTTAATTTTAATTTTTTTAACCTCATTAATTCTTTTTCTTCCTTCAAAATGATGAAATGAAGGAATTCACCCCAAAAGAAAGAGCACAAAGGAACGACAGCCAGGGACTTAATTAACAGAGATACGAGCTTGATGTCTGAACCAGAATCTAGAATCACGATAATAAGAATACTAGCTGGGGTTGAAAATAGATTAGAATCCCTTTCTGCAGAGATAAAAAAAAGTAAAAGCTAGTCAGGATGAAATAAAAATGCTATAACTGAGCTGCAATCTCAAATAGATGCCATAGTGGCAAGGATGTATGAGGCAGAGCAGCGAATCAGCAATATAGAGGACAAACTTATGGAGAATAATGGAGCACAAAAAAAGAGGGAGACTAAGGCAAAAGAGCACGACTTAACAGCCAGCAAGGCTTTCATTCTAAATAGAAGTAGAGATTACAAGTTCCCCAGACAAACAAAAATTAAAGAAGTCTATGACCACAAAACCAGCCCTGCAAGTAATTTTAAGGGGGACTCTGAGGGGAGAAAAGACAGGAAAGAAGGAAGGAAGGAAGGAAGGAAGGAAGGAAGGAAGGAAGGGAGGAAGGAAGGACGACCAAAACCAACAAAGACTAGAAAGAACCAGAGAACACCACCAGACACTCCAAATCTACAAGAAACATAATGGCAATAAATTCATAACTTTCAGTACTCACTCTAAATGTCAATGGACTAAATGCTCCAATCAAAAGACATAGGGTAACAGAATGGAAAAGAAAACAAGATCTATCTATATGCTGTTTACAAGACACCCACTTTAGACTAAAGACACCTTCAGATTGAAAGTTAGGGGATGGAGAAGCATCTATCATGCTAATGGTGGACAAAAGAAAGCTGGAGTAGACATTCTTATATCAGACAATCTAGACTTTAAAACAAAAACCGTAACAAGAGATGAAGAAGGGCATTATATCATAATTAAGGGGTCTAGTCACCAAGAAGACCTAACGTTTATAAACATTTATGCTCCAAATGTGGAAGTACCCAAATATAAATCAATTAATCACAAACAGAAAAAAAATCACTGAAAAAAATACCATAATAGTAGGGGACTTCAACACCCCACTTACAACAATGGACAGATCATCTAACCACAAAATCAACAAGGAAAAAATTGCTTTGAATGACACAGTGGACCAGATGGACTTAACAGATATATTCACAACATTTCATCCTAAAGCAGCAGAATATACATTCTTGTCTAGTGCACATGGAATATTCTCCAGAATAGACCATATACTGGGACACAAATCAGCCCTAGTACAAAAAGATTGAGATCATACCGTGCATATTTTCAGACCACAACACTATGAAACTCAAAATCAACCACAAGAAAAAAATGTGGAAAGATAACAAATACTTGGAGACTAAAGACTACCCTACTAAAGATGGATGGACTAATCAAGAAGTTAAAGAGGAAATTAAAAAGTACATGGAAGCCAATGAAAATGATAACACCACAGCCCAAAACTTCTGGGACTCAGCAAATGACGTTTCAAGAGGCAAGTATATAGCAATGCAGGCCTTCCTAAAGAAGGAAGAAAGATCTCACATACACAACCTAACCCTACACCTTAAAGAGCTAGAAAAAGAACAGCAAATAAAACCCCAAAACAGCAGAAGACAGGAAATAATAAAGATTAGAGAAGAAATCAGTGATATTGAAACCAAAAAAAAAAAAAAAAAAAAAACAGTAGAACAGGTAAATAAAACCAGAAGCTTGTTTTTGAAAAAATTAACAAAATTGATAAACCACTAGCCAGTTTGATCAAAAAGAAAAAGGCCCAAATAAATAAAATCAAGAAGGAAAGAGGAGAGATCACAACCAACACAGCAGAAATAAAAACAAGAATAAGAATATTATGAGCAATTATATGCCAAAAAAATGGACAATCTGAAGAAATGGACAAATTCCTAGAAACGTATATACTACCAAAACTGAAAAAGGAAGAAATAGAGAATTTGAACAGACCCATAACCAATAAAGAAATCGAGTTAGTAATCAAAAATCTCCCAAAAAACAAGAGTCCAGGGCCAGATGGCTTTCCAGGGGAATTCTACCAAACATTTAAGGAAGAGTTAATACCTATTCTCTTGACACTGGTCCAAAAAGTAGAAACAGAAGGAAAACTTCCAAACTCTTTGTATGAAGCCAGCATTACCTTCATTCCAAAACCAGACAGAGACCCCATTAAAAAGGAGAACTATAAACCAATTTCCCTGATGAACATGGATGCAAAATCTTCAACAAGATATTAGCCAACCGGCTCCAACAATACATTAAAAAAATTATTCACCACGACCAAGTGGGATTTATACCTGGGATGCAGGGCTGGTTCAATATCCACAAAACAATTAACGTGATTCATCATATCAATAAAAGAAAGGACAAGAACCATATGATCCTCTCAATAGATTCAGAGAAAGTACTTAACAAAATACAGCATCCTTTCTTGGTAAAAACCCTCAAGAAACTAGGGATAGAAGGATCAAACATTTAGATCATAAAAGCCATATATGAATGACCCAACGTTAATATCATCCTCAATGGGGAAAAACTGAAAGCTTTCCCCCTAAGGTCAGGAACACAACAGGGATGCCCACTCTCACCACAGTTATTCAACATAGTATTGGAAGTCTTAGCCTCTGCAACCAGACAACACGAAGAAATAAAAGGCATCCAAATCGGCCAGGAGGAAGTCAAACTTTCACTCCTCGCAGATGACATGATACTCTATATGGAAAACCCAAAATATTCTACCAAAAGATTTCTAGAACTGATCATCAATTCAGCAAAGTGGCAGTATATGTAATCAATGCACAGAAATTCGTTGCATTCCTATACACCAACAATGAAGTGACAGAAAGAGAAATCAAGGAAACGATCCCATTTACAGTTGCACAAAAAACCATAAAATACCTAGGAATAAATCTAACCAAAGAGGTGAAAAATCTATACACTGAAAACGATAGAAAGCTTATGAAAGAAATTGAAGAAGACACAAAAAAATGGAAAAAGATTCCATCCTCTTGGATAGGAAGAAAAAATATTGTCAAAATGTCAATACTACCCAAAGCAATCTACATATTCAATGCAATCCCTGTCAAAGTAACACCAGCATTCTTCACAGAGTTAGAACAAATAAACCTAAAATTTGTGTGGAACCAGGAAAGACTCTGAATAGCCAAAGAAATCTTGAAAAAGAAAACCAAAGCTAGAGGCATCACAAGCTGGACTTCAAGCTGTGTTACAAAGCTGTAATCATCAGGACAGTATGGTACTGGCACAAAAACAGACACTCAGATCAATGGAACAGAATAGAGAACTCAGAAATGGACCTACAAACGTATACCAACTAATTTTTGACAAAGCAGGAAAGAATATCCAATGGAATAAAGACAGTCTCTTCAGCAAGTGGTGCTGGGAAAACTGGACAGCAATTTGCGGAAAAATGGACCTGGACCCCTTTTTTACACCATACACAAAAATAAACTCAAAATGGATGAAAGACCTAAATGTAAGACAAGAAGCCATCCAAATCCTCAAGGAGAAAGTAGGCAAAAACTTCTTTGACCTTGGCCGCAGCAACTTCTTACTCAACATATTTCTGGAGGAAAGGGACACAAAAACAAAAATGAACTGTTGGGACCTCATCAAAATAAAAACTTCTGCACAGTGAAGGAAACAATCAGCAAAACTAAAAGGCAACCAATGGAATGGGAGAAGATATTTGCAAACGACACATTAAAGGGTTAGTATCCAAAATCCATAAAGAACTTATAAAACTCAACACCCAAAAAAACAAATAATCCAGTGAAGAAACGGGCAAAAGACATGAATACACACTTGTCCAAAGAAGACATCCAGATGGCCAACCGACACATGGAAAAAGGCTCAACATCACTCATCATCAGGGAAATACAAATCAAAACCAAAATGAGATACCACCTCACACCTGTCAGAATGGCTAACATTAACAACTCAGGCAACAACAGTTGCTGGCAAGGATGTAGAAAGAGAGGATCTCTTTTGCATTGCTGGTAGGGATGCAAACTGGTGCAATCACTCTGGGAAACAGTAGAGAGGTTCCTCAAAAAATTAAAAATAGAACTACCCTATGACCCAGCAATTGCACTACTAGGTATTTTTCCAAGGGATACGTTTTGAAGGGACACATGCACCCCAATGTTTACAGCAGCACTATCAACAATAGCGAAAGTATGGCAAGAGCCCAAATGTCCATCAATGGTTGAATGGATAAAGAATGTGTGGTATATATTACAATGGAGTATTACTCAGCAATCAAAAAGAATGAAATCTTGCCATTTGCAACTACGTGAATGGAACTAGAGGGTGTTATGCGAAATTAGTCAGAGAAAAATAAATATCATATGACTTCATTCATATGAGGACTTTAAGACACAGAACAGATGAACACAAGGGAAGGGAAGCAAAAATAATATAAAAACGGGGGGGGGACAAAACATAAGAGACTCTTAAATATGGAGAACAAACAGAGGGTTGTTGAAGGGGTTGGGGGGGGGTGGGCTAAATGGGTAAGGGGCATTAAGGAATCTACTCCTGAAATCACTCTTGCACTATATGCTAACTAACTTGAATGTAAATTAAAAAAAATAAAAATAGAGAAAAAGAACTTCATCTCTTGCATCACCCAACTATTTACCACCCACCCCCCAAAAAAGTATCACTGTAAAGAAGAGCCTAAGAAAATAAAGCTAGACTGTATAGGTAGAAATATTGAAAGCAGTGGAACCTTTTCCATTTAGGCAAGAGACTCCCAGTAAGGCTTTGTGACTTGCCTGACCTAAAATCAGCATTGAGGAGTAAGATGTCAGGCAGTGTATATTAGCACATTTATTTGAAATGATAAACTCAGTCTGATTTATCTGAGAGAAACTAAGTCTAATTTACCTGATTGGTTCAATAATGAAAACTGCCATGCCTATTTGGTTATTTGACAGATATCTTCCTTAATTTGAATGACTTAAATGTGTAGTTTCAAAGTTTTGATGAAAAAATATTTAAAACATGTGATACAATAAATGCAATTTCTTGTATTGGCAAAGAAATACTGAAAGTAACAATGTTTCAATGTTCCCAGAAGTTTCTGAATATATCAGATTTTTTTGTATTTAAAAAAAATGTTTTAACATTTATTCATTTTTGAGAGCTAGAGACAGAGTGCAAATGGGAGAGGGGCAGAGAGGGAGGGAGACACAGAATCCAAAGCATGCTCCAGGCTCTGAGCTGGCAGCACGGGGCCCAATGCAGCAGGGCGGGGCTCAAACCCGTGAACTGTGAGATCATAACCTGAGTGGAAGTCAGATGCCTAACGACTGAGCCACCCAAGAGCCCCTATCAAATGTTTTTTTAAAGTGCCTCTAAATGAAAGAGAAACAAGTATAGTTAACAGTTGCTTCATGAGTCTCAGTGAAATGAAATGGAAATACTCACCAGAAATTCTGTAACTAAGTAAATAAGGACAATTGTACAAATTCTTTCCCAATTCTCTGCTCTCAACAAAACTAAAGATGAACCTATCATGATTACAGATTATTAACTGTAACTTTGGTGATATATTGCTGGGGTCTTTGGTATCTGATTCAGAATAAATTCAAATAATTGTGACAGATTGTTTTAAAAATAAACAAATTCCTTTCATTCCTGTTCAGGCCTTACAATCTGCACTATGCTTAGTGGGAAGAGAATTGATATTGAACCATCTTTTATTCCAATTGTTCTCCCAAGAAAAGACTATCCATCTAATTTTAAGATGCACTTCTAATAAAATTTATTTCTAATGTTTAATAATTTTATGTAAAAATTCATAATATATTTGTATATTGCCAATTGTATACTAATAAAATCTTGAGGATAACTCAACCCTAAAGAAAACATTTTTTAAGACTTAGAGCATTATATTTACAAAATAAGTAAAACTCCTATGAGGAAAATGGAATAGAAATAAAGGCTCAAGTAATAAAAGAAATGATATAAAAATAAAATTAAAGAGGAGCTTATTTGTGAATTTTTTATTTACTTGCTTTTAATATAAATACAGTGTCTATTCAGTCTATCTTTGGAAAAGCATAAAAATCTTAAGTGTAGCTCAATAAATTTTCACCAAATAAACATGTAAAACAGCACCCAGATCAAGAAAAACCACATTACTAGTACCCCAGAAACACATGGTTCTCCCCCAATTCCTACATCCCCAAAGTTAACCACTATCCTTGCTTCCAACATTCTAGCAAAGATGTGCTTATTTTTGCACTTTAGAAATGGAATCATACACTATACGCTTCTCTTCTGCTGTCTTTTACTCATCATGTTTGTGAAGTTCATCTACATTTATACAATGCATAAATGCATTATAATGGCTATCAACTATTTATTTTGAACTTTCAATTTTGCAATATATGAGAAACTGCATATTTGAATCTATTTAAACAAGTGAAGAAACATTTGGATGTCAATTCAAAATTATGCAAAGTTAGTTATTTCATGTCCATGGTCCTCAATTTAATCATATGGAAAATGGGGTTAAAGTACTGATTCCTCAGGGCGCCTGGATGGCTCAGGCTGTTAAGCAAATGATTCTTGATTTCAGTTCAGGTCATGCTCTCATGGGTAGTGGGTTCGAGCCCCACATCGGGGTCTGTGCTGACAGCGTGGAGCCTGCTTGGGATTCTCTTTCTCCCTCTTTCTCTGCCCCTCCCCTGCTCATGCTCTCTCTCTCTCAAAATAAATAAACTTTAAACAAACAAAAATATTGATTCCTCCTAGAGTTGATGTGAGATTATGCGTGGACAACACTGTTTCTGACACACATAAAAACTACAGCTGTTGTGACTGTAGTTGTTATTGTTCCCTTCCAACTGGTCATCCCAACTTTAATAATACCCTCTCCAAATCCCTTCTCCTTACTGTCCGTAAGTGATAGAACTAAAACACGTAAATGAACATGTAACTCCCATGCTTATGATTTTTTTGTGCTAGCTTTTTACCACTTAAATCATATGGTCCAAGCACTTGTGCATGGCTGGACCAGACTCCTGCTTAATTCCTCTGTAATTTAGGGTTACCAACACCTCTTTTACTGGAAAACTAGAAAAAAATAACTGGAAATAAATAAAAGATAGAAGAAAGGAAATAAATAACAGCTCAGTTTATGTACGTAAAGCACTTGGTATGAAACAGGTGCATCACAAAGGATGATTATTTAGGAAGGGAGGGAATGAAGGAGGCAGAACGGACATAGGAAAGATTATTGCATAACCTGATTTTGTCAGTGACAGATGGGTGACTATGAGGTGATGAGTCCATAGGTCATTTGCTCCTTATATCTACTTCCTAGGCAAGGTGGGTAGAAGTAGTATAAGTAAAATAAGTAGTACATGTGATGTTGCCCATCTTGTAAATGAGAAAACTACAATCCTAAGAGGGTAAGTGATTCATCGAGGATTACAGGAAATCAGTGACAGAGCCAAGATTCTTGTGTGAATCTGTCTGATTCAAGAACTATGATATGTTTTGTTGCTCTATTCCATTGCATCTCTGAAATATTCTAATTTTAATGTGGTATCTCAAATAAGCTGCACTCCAAGGAAGAGATAATTTTCAGTTTTAGCCTTTCTGACCCTCAGGGCCTAGTTTATAAAATTGAGCTAATAATAATAATTGCCTTCTTTTTTTTTAATGTTTTATTTATTTTTGAGACAGAGAGAGACAGAGCATGTGCAGGGGAGGGGCAGAGAGAGAGGGAGACACAGAATCCTAAGCAGGCTCCAGGCTCTGAGCAGTCAGCATAGAGCCTGGCGCGGGGCTCGAACTCTCACAGACCACGAGATCATGACCTAAGCTGAAGTCGGACACTCAACCGACTGAGCCACCCAAGCACCCCAATAATTGCCTTCTGAATGACTTAATACATGTGAAGTGCCTAGAATAGCATTCAGTAAGTATTACCTTTGTTGTTGTTTTCATTTTAAACTATCAGTTCATTGAACTTTTGACTTAAATAATCAGTGTATACTGCTTTGGCCAATATGGGTGAGCCATCTAAGTGGAGCATTATCCCTTCCATCTAAAGTAAGCATCAACATTCAGATATACCCTTGACCCTTTTCCTAATCATTACCAAAGGCCTTTAATATCCCTGTAAACTCAAGCCCCAATAATAAGTGCTAAATAAATACAAGTTAAAAAATTAGCTATCAAGATCCCTGCTCTTAAAAAGCATGCAACAAACCTATGGAATTAGGGCATTTCTGAAAGAAAGAAAGAAAGAAAGAAAGAAAGAAAGAAAGAAAAGAAGAAAGGAAGAAAGAAGAGAAAGAAAAAGAAAAAAAGAAAGAAAAGGAAAGAAAAAGAAAAGAAAAGAAACAAGGAAGGAAGGAGGAAAGGAAGAGAGGAAGGAAGAGGGAAAGAAGGAGAGAAAGAAAGGGAGAACGGAAGGAAGAAGTAACCATGCTTTTTCTGGTATAACTCCGTTAAATAATGTTGAAACAGTGTTCTATTTTTGAAAACTCAAATTTTCCCCATAGTTTTGTTTTGTTTTGTTTCAAGAGAGAAAGAGAAAGATAGAGAAAGCTGGGGAGGGGCAGAGGGAGAGAGAATCCACTCCCAGTACAGAGCCCAACTCCAGGCTCCCTCAAACAACTGTGAGACCATGACCTGAGCTTCAATCAAGAGTTGGACACTTAACCAACTGAGATACTCAGGTGCCCCATCTCCCCATAATTTTTAAAACTACTCTGACAATGAGCTGAAAATACGAATTTTTTTATTACTGTGTATTACTGCTATTTTCTATTATTGCTATTTATTATTGCCTTTACTTTTTCTCATGAAAATATGTTTGACCAGGCATATGGTAAATATCATTTGTATTCATGGCAAGGTGAAAATGAATGGTTCATTTCAAAGGATAATTTAAATCATCCTCATACATACAATATGGAAATAAAAGGATTTACCTAGATAGAGTCAGTACTATTCAATAGAAACTGAGTATTTACCATGGTCACAGTGGATCTGACAGAGGACACAAAGATGACTTGAACACAATCCTTGCTCTTTGGGAGGACCCACCCCGTAGGGGAGAAGAAAAACACACACACACACATGCAGAAATATACACATAAAACATGTAAACAAAGCCTGCATAATACAAATTCATGAGGCAGCTGCACAACCCATGTCGATGAGCTGAAATATTTAGTTTCTCAGGATGTATAATCCACATAGCTGATGCAAGGAGAGAGGATTCCAAATCAGCCTATAATTTAGAAAGTCCTGTGTCTTCATGAGATAATTTGGAGCCAATGCTATATAGCCTTGATTCTTTTCCTCCTCCTCCTCCTTCTCCTCCTCCTCCTCCTCCTCCTTCTTCTTCTTTTTTAAATTTTTTTTAATCTTTATTTATTTTTGAGAGAGAGACAGCATGTGAGCAGGGGAAGAGCAGAGAGAGGGAGACACAAAATCCGAAGCAGGCTCCAGGCTCTGAGCTGTCAGTGCAGAGCCTGACATGGGGCTCAAACTCACAAACCATGAGATCATGACCTGAGCCGAAGTCAGTTGCCTAACCAAGTGAGCCACCCCGGTGCCCCCCACCCCATTTTTTTTTTTGAGAAAGAGAGAGAGAGCACGCACAAGTGGGAGAAGGGCAGAGAAAGAGGGAGACAATCTGAAGTAGGCTCCACATTGTCAGTGCAGAGCTTGATGTGGGGCTCAAACTCACAAACTGCAAGATCATGACCAGGGTTCCAACTCATGAACCATGAGATCATGACCTGAGCCCAAGTCCAGTGCTTAACTGACTGAGCCATGCAGACGTCCCTAGTCTTGATTCTTAGTATGTAATCCAAAGAACATCAGCACCATCTAGGAAATCTCAGGGCCCATACTTGACCTTGTGAGTCAGAATCTAAACTTCAGCAAGATTGCCAAGTGATTTACATACACATTTCATCTGGAAGGCCCCAATATAGGGTGGTTCTCCATGCTGCCTGTACATTAGAAATACATTATATTATATTCTTAAAAATATCCATATCTGGACCCCACCCCAGGCCTAAGAAGTTAGAATCATTTATTTATCTTCATCATATCTCAACTCAAACATCACTTTCTCTAGGACATCTTCTCTGACTCACCTTCAGACCAAAATACATTCCTAAATTATACATTCTCAGAACACCCTAAACCCTTATCACACTTTGCAACTAAACATTTGCTTATGTTTTCATGTGATAACTGTCTCTCAAATTGGCAAATGCTCTATGATAGCAGCAACTATTTCTGGTTTTGTTCAACACAACACCCCTAATGCCCAACAGAAATTTGTCACACGTTAGACATTCAATAAATTCATTCAAATATTCTAAGTTCTTGAGATGTATCAGTGAATGAAACAAGAATCCCTGAAGGAAGTGACAGATTATAAGTGTGTTGTTCTATTTCTAGCAAGGTGATAAAATTAATAATAAGAATCAATAATAATATAAGCAAAATTAGAGAAAGACAAATATCAAGACTTCACTGATAGGTGGAATTTAAGATACAAAACAGATGAACATAAGGGAATGGAAGCAAAATAATATAAAAAGAGGGAGGGGGACAAGACATAAGAGACTCTTACAGAAAACAAACTGAGGGTTGCTGGAGGGATTGTGGGTGGGAGGATGGGCTAAATGAGTAAGGGACATTAGGGAGGACACTTGTTGGGATGAGCACTGCATGTTATACACAGGAGATAAATCACTGGAATCTACTCCTGAAATCATTATTGTAGTATATGCTAACTAACTTGGATGTAAATTAAAAAATTAAAATAAAAACAATAAAGGCATAATGTAGTATGTTAGATATAACTGTTATATAAAAATAAGAATGAAGGCAAGGTAAAGGGAACTAGAAGCACTAATAGGGGTGGGCCAAGTTACTATTTTAAATAGGGTGGTGAATGTTGATAGGTGAGTGTAGATAGACGTCATGAAAAAGTAACATCTTAAAGAGACTTGGAAGAAATAAGTTAGCCCAGCTATCTCAAGAAAGAGCAGGCCAGACTAGTGGAACAATACTGCAAAGGCTCTAAGAAAGGGGCATGCTAGTATGTTCCAGGAACTGTGAGAAGGCCAGTGTGGGCCCAGTAAGGTAGTGGGCAGACAGGGTGGTGGGTAACCTGGCAGGGAGGAGCAGGAGATAACAACACAAAGATAACTGAGAATCAGACCATGTAAGCTCTTGTAGGTGAGTGTAAGGACTTTGGCCTTTACACTATATGAAACATGGAACCACTGCAGGATTTTGAGCAGCAGGGTGATATAACTTGACTTAATTTTAAAGGGAATCTTCTGGTTACTGTGTCAAGAACATATTAAAGAGGATCAAGAATAAAAGCAGAAAAAAATATCAACGAAATATTGCTACAGGTCATGTGAGAAATGATGGTAATGATGTGGCTTGGACAAGGGGGTTAACAGTGACACTAGAGAGAAAGGATTCATATTCCAGATAACATACATACGTACATATGAATCCATATTGTCACAAAGTGAACACACCCATGTAAACATCTATCAGGTATAGGAAGAAAAAGTCACTTATGTCTCCCTCCTCCCCAAGGATAACCACTATCCTGAATTTGAACACCATTAGTTTACCTATATTCAATCTTTACATAAATGAAATCAACAATATATATTCCTTTGGGTCTTTCTTCTTTTGAAATCAATTCATGTTGTTGCATACAAGTGAATTTCATTTACGTTTGTTGCGGTATTGTGTTTAAATGCATAAATATGTATAATTTATTTATCCATCTTACTGTTGTCAGGCATTTCTAGCATGTAGCAATTACAAACAATGGTACCATGAACATTCTTATACCTGTATTTCTGTGTCAATATATATTGACCTTATTCATAAAAGTAGAATTATGAGGTCATGAGTTATGGGTATGCACAACTTTGGTAAATAATGTTAAATAGTTTCTCAGAGTAGGTTTTATCAACTTAAATTCAAATCAGCAGGGTATAAAGTCACCTGTGTTTGTAAATTTTAGCTATTTTATGGAATATATAGTGCTACCTCAGAGTAGATTTAGTCTGCATTTTTCTGATGAATTAAAAAGTTGAGCACCTTTCCATATGTTTATTGACAATTTGAAGAACATCTTTTGTGAAGTGCCTCTTCAAGAGTTAATTGTTAAAAGACCCAAATGTGAGACAAGAAACTACAAAACTTCTGAAAGAAAACACAGGCAGTCATCTCTTGGACATCAGCCTTAGCAATATTTTTATGGATATTTCTCTTCAGGCAAGGGAAACAAAAGCAAAAACAAACTTTTGGAACTACCCCCAAAGTAAAAAAAAAAAAACTCTTGCACAGCAAAGGAAGTCATCAACAAAGTAAAAAGGCAACTGCCAAATGGAAGAAGATCTTTGCAAATAATATATCCGAGAAGGGGTTAATATCTAAAGTATATAAAGAACTTATACAATTGAACACACACACACACACACAAAAAAAAAACAAAACAAAAACAAATAATACAATTTAAAAATGGGCAGGAAGACTTGAAAAGACATTTTTCCAAAGAAAACATACAGATGGCCAACAGACACATGAAAAGATGCTTAACATAACTAATCATCAGAGAAATGCAAACCCAAAACATAATGAGATATCATCTCACAGTAGTCACTTTTTATGGCTAGCATCAAAAAGGCAAGAAATAACAAGTGCTGGCAAGGATGTGAAAAAAAAATGGAATCCTTGTGCACTGTTGGCAGTAATGCAAACTGGTGCGACCACTGCGGAAAATAGAATAGAGTTTCCTCAAAAACTTAAAAATAAAAGTTTGCCATACAATCCAGTAATTCCACTAGTTGGGTATTTACCCAAAGAAAATGAAAACACTGATTTGAACAGATACAGGCTCCCCTATGTCTTTTGCGGCATTATTTAAAATAGCCAAGATGTGGAAACAACCTAAGGGTTCACGGATTAATGAATGAACAAAGAAGATGTGGTATATGTAAGTAACAGAATATTAGCCAAAAAATATTGAGATCATGGGGCCCCTGGGTGGCTCAGTCAGTTAAGTGTCCGATTCTTGGCTTTGGGTCAGGTCATGATCTCACGGTTCCTGAATTCGAGCCCCACATCGGGTCCTGCACTAACAGTGCAGAGCCTGCTTGGGATTCTCTCTCTCCCTCTCTCTCTCTGCCCCTCCCCTGCTCATATCTCTCTCTGCCTCAAAATAAATACATAAATTTAAAAAAAAAAAAAGGATGAGATCATGCCATTTGCAACCACATGGATGGACTTAAAAAGTATTATGCTAAGTGAAATAAGTCAAACAGAGAAAGGAAAATACCATGTGATTGCACTTATATGTGGAATCTAAATAACAAAACAAATAAATAAGCAAACAAAAAACAGGAACAAACTCATAAATACAGGGAACAAACAGGTGGTTACCAGAAGGGAGGCTGACAGTGGGGAAGGACCGAAAAGGTGAAAAGGATTAAAGAGATACAAACTTCCAGTTATAAAACAAGTAGGTCACAGGGATGAAAAGTACAGTAGAGAGAATACAGTCAATAATATTATATTGTCACAGTGTATGGTGACATGATAATTAATTTATTGTGGTGAGCAATGCAAACTGAACAGATATGTTGAATCAGTTGTATGTTAATGTACGTATATATTGTATACTTGAAATTAATATAACATTGTATGTCAACTTCAATCATAAAAAATTTTTAAAAACAAAAATAAAATATCAGTTGTTAAAAAGGAGTCCATTGTTTTATTGGATTATCTATGTCTTCTTACTGATTTGTAGAAACTCTTTCTGTATTTGAGAATGAGACCTTTGTCAACTTCAAGTATTGCAAATATCTTCTACTATGTGATTTGCCTTTTCACTTTCTTTTCAGTGTCTTCTTATGATCAGAATGTCTTAATTTTAGGGGCACCTAGGTGGCCCAGTCAGTTAAGCGTCCAACTTCGGCCCAGGTCATGATCTCACGGTTCATGAGTTGGAGTCCTGCATCTGGCTCTGTGCTGACAGCTCGGAGCCTGGAGCCTGCTTCGGTTTCTATGTCTCCCTCTCTCTCTCTGCCCTCCCCGGCTCAGTCTCTCTCTCCCTGTCTCTCAAAAATGAATAAACATCAAAAAAAATTTTTTTTAGAATTTCTTAATTTTAATTTAGTCTAATTTATTAATATTTTCACTCACAATTAATACTTTTTTCCTCCTACTGAGAAATCTTTCCTCATGACAAGGTCATGAAGATGTCCTTTTATATTATCTTCTAGAAATTTTATTAGTTTACTATTTATATTTAGCTTTACTATTCAACTGGACTTAAAAATGGAGTAAGATAGGAGTTGAGTTTTATTCTTTCCCATATGAATATCCAGTTGACTCAGCACCATCTATTGAAAAGACCATCTCTTCACTACACTTCTATACTAAAACCTTTATCATAAATCCAGTGTTCGTGTTTGTGTGCACCTAGTTCAGAATTCTCTGTTACTGTGGCTTTTAGGCCAGATATTCAGTAGTACATGTTGTCCATGTGTTTCTGCTGCTTTAACAGTACTTTAAGGGGAGCCTGTGGCTCAGTAGGTTAAGCATATGACTTCGGCTCAGGTCATGCATGATCTTATGGTTTGTGAGTTCAAGCCCCACATTGGGCTCTGTGCTGACAGCTTGGAGCCTGGAGCCTGCTTCAGATTCTGTGTATCCCTCTCTCTCTACTCTTCCCCCACTCATACTCTGTCTCTCTCTCTGTCTCTCAAAAATGAATAAACATTAAAACTTTCATAAAAAAGAGTACTCTGGATATTCTTAGCCCTTTGCATTTCCATATAAATTTTAGAACAAGCCTGTTAACTTTAACAACAACAAAATTGTCTTTAATTTCTATCAATCGTGTTTTATAGATTTGTGTGTAGATGTCTCATATATCCTTCATTAGATTTATATCTAGGGATTTTCTGGTTTAGTGCTACTAAAAATAGTCACTTTTACTACTAATTTGTTTTCTAATTGTATTCTGTTACATAGAAATTTACAAAAATTGGTATGTTGACCTTATATCCAGAAAACTTGCTAAACTTACTTATTAGTCACCTGACTTTTCTGTAGTCTATTTTGGATCTTTAATGCATGTGATAATATTGTCTAAGAAAACAACAGTTTAATTTCTTTGTTTTAAATCATTGTAGCTTTTAATTTTTCTCGGCTACAAAACAATGTCATTCCAAACTCAGAGGAAAGCTTTCAACAGTTTTCTTTTAAGTATGAGGCTTGTTAGAGACTTTTTGTAGATGTCCATAACCAGATTAAGGAAGTTCCCCTCTATTCCTAGTTTGTTAAAGGTTTTTATCATGAGTGGATTTTTAATTTTAGCAAATTTCTTTATCTATTTTTCTCTTTTATTCTGTTAATGTGATAAATTACACTAGTGGATCTGCAAATATTAAACCAATCTTGCATTAATGGCTAATATCTATTTAATTATGATATAATATCCTTTTTATATATTGCCAGTTTCAATTTGCTAACATTGTTTTTAGAATTTTGGTATCTATGTTCAGGAGTAAGATTGGCCTAATATTTGCTTTATACTAATCTTCTCAAGTTTGGTGTTAAGGTTATGCTGGCCTCTTAAACACTTTGGAATGTGGTCCTTTTTTAATTCTCTGGAAGATTTTGTATAAGATTGGCACTATTTTTCTTTAAATATTTGATAGAATTTGCCAATAAGACCATTTAAATTTGAAGTTTCCTTTTTGGTGAGTTTTAAGATGCTAATTAAATTTAAAAGTTATAGGATAGGAAGCAAGAGCAGGATAGGAAGAAAGAAGAAGAGGCCTGCAGTCCATTTTCTCCTCTTACTGGGAGATGCCTCTTTAGAAAGAAAGATGACCTGGTCAGGTAAACTACTCAAGACCAAACTCAGTCCTAGTGCACACTTTAGGTGCCCATTATATCCTTCCTGATAGCCTGACCAATGTATAGCAAGGAGAAGTCTGTCATTTTCATAACTGTTTTTCCGCAATTGTATTAATAATCAAATTTTGATATTGTGATTGTCCCTACTCTCTTTGGCTTCATTGTAAACACCTCCACATCAGGTATTTTTTCTAGAGTTCCCTTTTCACACCATGCTCTGACCAACTGAGTTAGCATTCCTTTTTAATTACCCCTAAGTACTCAAAGTAAGAGGCTGAATGAATGGGAAAGGAATCAAAGGAAACTATTAATATCAGAATGGTATTCCCACAACACTTAAGTATTTGTTAAAAAGAAAATTAATTATAGATGCAAAAATTGAGGACGTTAGGCTAAGTGAAATAAGTCAGACAAAAACAAATAGTAAATTATCTCACTTATATGCAGAATTGGGGGAAAAAAAAAAAAGTCCAGGGCACCTGGGTGGCTCAGTCACTTAAGTGTCTGACTCTTGGTTTATGCTTAGGTCATGATCTCACAGTTTCATGAGTTCGAGCCCCACATCAAGCTCTATGCTAACAGCGTGGAGTCTGCTTGGGATTCTTCTCTCTCCCTGTCTCTCTGTCCCTCCCCCACTTACACTGTTTCTGTCTCTCTCAAAAATAAATAAATAAACTTTAAAAATTTTTCTTAAAGTCCTAGAAACAGATAATAGATTTGTGGTTGTCTGGGGCGTGGTTGGGAGCAGGCATTTGGGGAGTGTAAATGGGTGAAGATAGTTAAAATGTACAAACTTCTATTTATAAGATGAATAAGTTCTGGGAATGTAATATACAACATGGTGACTATAGTTAACAATAATGTATTGTATATTTGAAAGTTGCTATTAAAGGAGATATTTTTACACATTTTTTTAAAGTTTAATTTATTTATTTTGAGAGAAAAGTGGAGAAAGGGCAGGGAGAGAGAAGGAAAGAGAAAAATCCAAAGCAGGCTCTGCACTATCAGCATAGAGCCCAACACAGGGCTCTGTACCACAAACTGTGAGATTATGACTTGAGGCGAGACCAGTTGAACAGAGTTGGATTAAGTTGGATTAATCAGTTGGATTAAGAGTTGGACACTTAATCAACTGAGCTACCCAGGCAGCCCTACCAGAAGAGTAGATCTTAAAAGTTCTCACCACACACACACAAATGTAATCATGTGAGCTATAGATGTGTTAACTAACATTGTAATAATCATTTCACAACATATACATATATCATTACACTGTACACCTTAAAGTTAAACAATATTATGTATCAAGTATATCTCAGTAAAGGTGAGGGGGAAAAACGAAGTATAAGTTATTTGCAGCTAGCTTGTAATTCGCAGAAAAAGCAACACTACTTAATCTTGCAGGTGAGAATAGTCCAAGTCTTATCCCATCACACTGGCATTCACCCATATTTGGCCTCCCAAAGGAAGAACCAAGAGATAAATAAGATGTTTGAGTTGACAGTTTGATATGGGAAACATAATCTTTTGATGGTTTATTTCAGTCAGAATTCAGCGGTTATTTCCCATCATAGTCTAATAACACAAAAGGTAAACAATCATGTCACTGATGTCATGTCCTTAGAAATGTGATTCAAGACATAGTGCTCTTCAACATGTTTTCCTCTGTCCTTGATCATTTTTAAACTGGGTAATTTACATTTTGAAGTGTCGTTGAGAATGATTTTATTTCCTCTCTTCACACAAAAAGGAGGGGTGAAAAGCCTTCAAACCTAATGCTATGAAATTCTTTTGCAACAAACTCAGGGTTTTTCAAGTAAGTGTTAATATTGCTGTCAAACAAATTATTTTTCCAATAAAGACATAAAGGGTATCCTTGTATTTCTTTAAAACAAACAAAAAAGCCCCTATTAACTTTAGGTTATGACATGGGAAAAATTATCAATAAAATCATAATCTTTATACAAACTTCCAAGACCTCCTAAACTGAACAATTCTGACAGCTCTACCATTGGGTTAGGAATCTCTTCAAGTTGAAGGTATTCTTCTAACCTGTTAGAGTTTTATATGGTCCACAAATAGAATTTTCTTTATTTTATGGTAGAATTGTATGTGACTAAGCAATCCAGTCAGTTGGATTTAGTTCAGCTGAACTTCATACCATAAAATTAAGGCATTGAGAGATATAATCGTTCTAATACTCTTAGAATTAGCTTAAACTGCTAGGACAATACATACTGACATAGTATGTATACTGTACATTTCTACCTCTGTCATTAACACAAAGCATGGTTTCTATTTTCTAAAATGTCTTAGGACATGGGAAAATAATGTGCTTTCTAAAAGACAGACAACTTATAGTGGGGGATATCAAGCACTGAGAAACTGTATATCATTAACACATCTTTCTATCAATAGCAAATTGTAGACTTGGTCAGTATCTGAGGATGGAAAGATGGAAGGGACTATAAAAGGAGTTTACTAAAGATAAAGTATCATGCTTAAATGGGGTTTACTTGGACAACCTGAACACATTATGAATGATTAAGATGGGATGGTTGCCATTGCCCTAAAATACTACAAGGTGGCATTATTTAGAATTGTTGTCAATCCCCCATTTACTAACTCAGAATGTGTTTCTTCATATAACATTGGGTTACATTTGAGCAGAATCTCTATAGGTGAAGGCTGAAAAAAAAACATGCATTCATGGGGGAAAATATGGGAACAACCACTGCAATACTAATAATTTAAAATACACAGAGACTTTAAGGAAAATAAAAAATAAAAGACATAAAAACATAACAAAAAGTAACAAGACTACTATAACTTTTTGTGTACTTGTTTCAAGAATTCTTTGTGTCATGAAAAGCAGGATTCGTTTTGTGAGGGGATAGGTAGAAAATTTTCAGGAAATTCTGAAGAACATTTTTTAATGATTTAGAGATTGAGATACTGTTCTCTAAGGGTATTTCTCTCTTAAAATATTTCTAAGGAAATCTGAAAACAAATATATACCTCTCAAGGAAAAAAATGTTATTTTAGGATGTTGAAAGGAACAGAAAAAGATTTATATGATCACCAGGAGATGAATAAAAAAGTAGAAAGAATAGCTAGAACAGACCATCCTTAATGTCAGCCATTAGGTGCTACTGTCTCTCAGGGGGTTCCTAACTTCACCCTGACTTGAACAGATCCCACAGAGGGCCATGTGTACCCTATCGATGGCGGAGCAATCTAAAAGTTGAATTTAACTGGTTCATACTGACTACATTTTTTTAGAAGGCAAAAAAAATGAAGGTATAAAATGAGTAAAAAATAGCCAAAATCTAATTTCTAATAATAGGGATTCATTAAATAATCATGTATGTGTTTTAAGTACTAGAGAAATCTGGGGAAAGCAAAGAGATGCTATTAAAAATTATCCCAGGGAAAATAAATTACCCTAGGAGAAGTGGTATAAATCAGACTGTCCCAAGCACATCAGGAATTATAGCTATAAAACACTGTAAAAAAAATAAATAAAATAAAATAAAATAAAATATTGTAAAGTATATGTAAAAACTGATGGGTTGTAGAAGTTATGAAGGAGTGTATGAAGTATATTGACTTCATTAGATCATGCCAAGGCGTTTTCTAAAATGATCATGTAACTTATTACATCTTCACCAAATTGTGATATTCTAATACTTTAAATTTTACCAATATAATGGGAGCAAAATGCATCTCACTGTAGTTTAACTTAGGATATCCCTGATTACTAATAAAGTTGAACATCTTTTCATAAGTTTATTGGTTATTTTTCCTCTTCTGTGAAATGTCTGTTAATGTCTTTTACCTTCTTCTCTAGCAGATTGTTTACCTTTTCTTATTGAAGTTTTTTTTTAATGATCTGGACACTATCCTTTATCGATCATTTATGTTGCAAATAGTTTCTCCCAGTTTGTGACTTGACATTTCCTCTGTTTGGGGAAATCTTTTGATAAATGAATGTCATCATATTTATCCCCTTTTTTCTTCATGTTTTATGATTTTGATGTATTAAGAATCCATTCCTATGCAGAAATTACATATTTACTTCTAAAAGTATTGAAGTCTTGCCTTTCACACTGAAATCCTTTAGCTGTATGGAATTGATTTTTGCATATGATGAAGAAATATCTTGGGGGAAGGGTAGGAGACACCTGCCCCTCACTCAGTGACGTTTCAGAGATCTTAATACATGTTCCCTGAGTGTGGCAGGCACAACGGACTGGTGTCACCAAGAGATGAATAAAGAAGTAGAAAGAAAAGCTAGAACAGATGATCCTCAATGTTAGCCATCAGGTCGCTCTAGTGGCCTCTGACAGCAGTAGAGACTTTGTGCAGTGTCTCTGATGTGATCTTGCCACCTAGGAAGGCCTCAAGCTTTGCTGCCTTTTTCACGTGCATGTAAGGTGAACAAATGCAGGTAGGCTACCTGGGCAATGCAAATACTCTTTCTTTCCCTTCCCTCCCCTCCCAGCAAATGCCCAATACCTACATTGGGTATTTGCTTATATACCTAGATTTATGCTTTCTCATTTTGGTCTCTGGAGATTTTCCTTTCAGCTCACAAATTACCCATGCATTTAAAATTATGTTTTTTATAATTTAGACAGTATTTTAAATGTTCTTTTTAAAGAAGTGTTCTCTGAACATCTACTCAACCATGTTACCTGCCAAAGAAGTCTATAATATGACTTTAAAATGCTTTTAAGTGGAGTCTAAGCTGAATGAACATTAAAACAAAGTTTATGCTAAAAGTGTCAGCATTGGAGAACCTCAGTGGCTCAGTTGGTTAAGTGCCCAACTTCAGCCCAGGTCATGATCTCACGGTTCATTAGTTCAAGCCCCACATCAGACTCTCTGCTGTCAGCATGGAGCCTACTTTGGATCCTGTGTCCCCCTCTTTCAGTCCCTCCCCCTCTCACTCTCTCCCTCTCTCTCTCTCTCAAAAATAAATTTAAATGAACATTTAAATAAATAAATAAATAAATAAATAGTGTCAGCATTGTCTCTGTGTTACAAAAGGGACAAGTGGGACAAAAGGGATTAAATTTCTTTGCCAAGGTGACTGATCTTCTGAGAATTTTTTTTTGTAACTTGTCTTGTTTCTTAGGGTTGGTAATAATATAGGTCCCTCAAAATCTTTGAAATGGCCTTTTCCCACTCTTTCTGACAAAATTCATTTTAGTGAAAGACCATTCCCTGAGTTATTATGTGAAACCATATGTGAAGAGAAACAGAAGAGTAATTGAAATTTTCTGATTATCACTAACAAACTGCTAATTACAATTGGATACCAGGCACTAAAAATTTAGTCAGAATAATCAATTTAAATATATTTTCATGTTGATATGCTTAATAGGAAATGTGACTCCTGCTTTTGAAAATTAGATTTTAGAACACAATACATTATGTTATCTACTTTGTTTTATCATTATTATTTAGAGGAATGATTTCCCTTTCCCTCATAATCAAGTGACAAAAAGGATGTTTTCTCAGGTTGGGTATTCTAGAAACAGATTTGAGATGGCTATCTGCCTGTGAGAAATTCATCAGAAAATGTTCTCAGGAACAATACACGTAATGAAAAAGGAAAAGCATAACTGGAGAGAGTGAAGGGTTGAAATATGAGGCAATTGCAACAGAGACCTAAGCATTTTTTGTGGTGACTCTAGCTGCAATGGTCCTTCAAAGTTGTCCTAAATTGAGGTAAGGGGATCAAGCCTTTGTACCTTACATGGTCCAATCAAGGGATGAGTGGTGCCATGGGATTGGAAACAGGACATAACCATTGGCAAAGTGGCAAAGAGGGAATGTGTGAGCTACAGCAACCAACACTCTCAGCAACTGGAAGAAAGCATGCCTTGGCTCTGATTAGGGGATGGGAGGAATCTCCCTGGAGAGGAATTTGGGTAGCAAACCACCTAATGGTGTTTTGTTTTTTAGCAAAAAACCTAAATATTTTTAACTTTATTGTCAAGTTAGCTAACATACAGTATAGTCATGGCTTCAGGAGTAGATTCCTGTGATTCATCATTTACATACAACACCCAGTGTTGATCTCAACAAGTGCCCTCCTCAATACCCTTTACCCACTTCCTCCAGCATTTTAATTTTTTTTAATGTTTATTTATTTTTGAAGGATAGAGAGACAGACCGTGAGCAGGGGAAGGGAGAGAGAGAGAGAGAGGGAGACACAGAATCCAAAGCAGCTCCAGGGTCCAAGCCCAACGCAGGGCTCGAACTCACAAACTGCGAGATCATGACCTGAGCCAAAGTCGGAGGCTCAGCTGACTGAGCCACCCAGGCGCCCCCAGCATTTTAATTTTTTTTAAGTTTATTTATTTATTTTGAGAGTAAGAGCATGAACAAGCAGGGAAGGGGAAGAGAAAGAGAATCTCATGTGGAACTCAAATCCACAAACTAGAAAATCATGGCCTGAGCCTAAACCAAGAATTGGATGCTTAACTGACTGAGCCACCCAGCCACCTGTGAACCATAACATTTTTAAACAAGAATCATGGTGGGCTCTAAGCAACCAGTGTTTTCTGATATTAATTTTTTGCTGACTTACATTTATTAAGGTACTCCAAAACCATATCAGTTTCTCTAATTACCACAAATCTTGAGATAATTCAATTTAAAAATCAGTTAGAGGTGGGGGAGGAGTCACGATGGTGGAGAAGTAGAGGGGGGCAAGTTTCCCTCATCCCTCAAACTCAGCCCTACTGAGGTCACAGCACTTGGAATTCCAGGAATCTGGCTTAGAGAGTGACAGAAGCATCTCCAGGGGCCCAGAAAAAACAGCTGTCAGGACAGAGGGTTACTTCAATGAACAAATCAAAGCATACCTGGTGGAAGGTCCAAACCACCACTACGAGCAGGGAGATAAAGCAATCAGAGACACAACAAGAGACAGCATGCAACACACTCCAAAAACACTTCCTGATGTGCCAGGCCCTAGATAGTGTATGACCCCTTGTTACTATAGTAGTGCTAACAGGTACAGGACACTTAACAAGCTATTAAAACATATAAAAGCCAAAATGATGAAACAAAAGAGTTTTCCTCAAAAGAAATTCCAGGAAGAAATGACAGCCAGAGAATTGCTCAAAACAGTTATGAACAACATATCTGAGCAAGAATTTAGAATAATAGTCATACGACTAATAGCTGGGCTTGAGAAAAGCATAGAAGACAGCAGAGAATCTAATGCTGCAGAGAACAAGGAACTAACAAATAGTCATGACAAATTGAGAAATACTGTAAATGAGATACAAAATAAACTAGATGCAATGACAGCAAGGATAGAGGAAGAAGAGGGGAAATAAATGAAATAGAAAATAAAATTAGGAAAATGATGAAGCTGAGAAAAAGAGAGATAGGAAAATACTAGATCACAAGGGGATAATTAGAAACCTAAGTGATTCAAATAAACACAATAATATCCCTATCATAGGAGTTCCAGAAGAAGAAGAGAGAGAGAAATGGTCAGTAGGTTTATTTGAACAAATGATAGCTGAGAACTTTCATAATCTGCAGAAGGAAGCAGACATCCAAGTCCAGGAGGCAGAGAGAACTCCCTTCAGAATAATGAGAACAGGTCAACACCATGATATATCAGAGTGAAACTGGAAAAATACAAAGATAAAGAGAGAATTCTGAAAGCAGCTAGGGACAAATGGCCCCTAACCTACAAGAGTAGACACATACCTTTAGCAGCAGACCTGTCCACTGAAACTTGGCAGGCCAGAAGGGAGTGGCAGGAAATATTCAAAGTGCTGAATGGGAAAAATATGCAGCCAAGAATCCTTTATCCAGCAAGGCTGTCATTCAGAATAGGAGAGATAAAGGCTTTCTCACACAAAAACTAAAGGAGTGCATGACGAATAAATCAGCCCTGAAAAAGACCCTAAGGGGAACTCTGTGAGTCAAATGCAAGGAAAACCACAAAGGACCAGAGATATCACCACAAATACAAAGCCTACAGATAACACAATGACACTAAATCCATCTTTCAATAATCACCCCGAAAGTAAATGGACTAAATGCCCCAATCAAAAGACATAGGGTATCAGAATGGATAAAAAAACCAAGATCCATCTATATGCTGTCTACAAGAGACTCATTTTTGACCTGAGGATACCTACAGATTGAAGGTGAGGGGATGGAGAACCATCTATCATGCTATTGGAAATCAAAAGAAAGCTGGCGTAGTCATAATTATATCAGATAAACTATACTTTAAAATAAAGACTGTAACAAGAGATGAAGAAGGGCATTATACCATAATTAAGGGGGCTATCCATCAAGAAGAGCTAACAATTATAAATGTTTATGCCCCAACTTGAAGGAACCCAAATATATAAATGAATTAATCACAAACATAAGCAAACTTATTGATAATAGTACTGTAATTGTAGGTGACTTTAATACTCCACTAATAGCAATAGACAGATCATCTAGGCAGAAAATCAATAAACAATAGCCTTGAATGATACACTGGACCACAGACTTGATGGATATATTCAGAACTTTTCATCCAAAAGCAGCAGAATACACATTCTTCTCAAATGCACATGAAACATTATTCAAAATAGATCTCACATACTGGATCACAAAACATCCCTCCACAAATATAAAAAGATTGATATCATACCATGGATATTTTCAGATCATACTGCTATGAAACTTGAAATCAACGACAAGAAAAAGTTTGGAAAGCCTCTAAATGCATGGAGGTTAAAGAACACCCTATTAAAGCAAAAATAATATAAAAACATGGAGGGGGACAAAACATAAGAGACTCAAATACAGAGAACAATCAGAGGGTTGCTGGATGGGTTGGGAGAGATGGGATGGGCTAAATAGGTAAGGGGCTTAAGGAATCTGCTCCTGAAATCATCGTTGCACTATGTGCTAACTAACTTGGATGTAAATTATAAAAAATAAATTATAGAAAGTAAAAAAGAAAAGAACACCTTATTAAAAAATTAATGGGTCAACCAGGAAATTAAAGAAGATATTTTAAAATATATGGAAGCAAATGAAAATGAAAACACAATAGTGAAAAACGTTTGGGATGCAGTAAAGACAATCCTAAGAGGAAAATACATTGCAATCCAGGCCTATCTCAAGAAGCAAGAAAGATCCCAAATCCAGAACCTAACCTCACACCTAAAGGAACTAGAAGCAGAGCAGCAAAGAAACCCCAAAGCCAGCAGCAGAAGAAAAATAATAAAGATTAGAGCAGAAATAAAAAAATATAGAATCCAAAAAACAGTAGAACAAATCAATAAATCTAAGAGCTGGTTTTTTAAAAGAATAAACAAAATTGATAAACCCTTAGCCAAACTTCTCAAAGAGAAAGAGAACCCAAATAGGTAAAGTCACAAATGAAAGAGGAGAGGGGTGCCTGGGTGGCTCAGTCGGTAAAGCATCTGACTTCAGGTCGGGTCATGATCTCACAGTCCGTGGGTTCAAGCCCCGCATCAGGCTCTATGCTGAAGGCTCAGAGCCTGGAGCCTGCTTTGGATTCTGTGTCTCCCTCTCTCTCTGCCCCCCCCCCCACTCACACTCTGACTCTAAACAAAAATAAATAAACGTTAAAAAAAGTTTTAAAAAAATACTTAAAAAAAACAAATGAAAGAGGAGAGATCACAACCAACACCACAGAAATACAAACAATTATTAGAGAATAATATAAAAAATTATATGCCAACAAACTGGGCAATCTGGAAGAAATGGAAAAATTCCTAGATACTCACATGCTACCAAAACTCAAACAGGAACAAATAAAAAAATTTGAACAGACCCATAGCCAGTGGAGATATTGAATTGGTTAACAAAAAATCTCCCAACAAATAAGAGTCCTGGGCCAGATGGCTTCCCAGGAGAACTCTACCAGACATTTAAAACAGAGTTAATACCTATTCTTCTCAAGCTGTTCCAAAAAATAAGAATGGAAGGAAAGCTTCCAGACTCATTTTATGAAGCCAACATTGCCTTCATTCCCAAACCACACAAAGACCCCCCTGAAAAGGAGAATTACAGGCCAAGATCCCTGATGAACGTGGATGTAAAAATTCTCAGCAAGATACCAGCAAATCAAATTCAACAGTATATTAAAAGAATTATTCACCATGATTTAGTGGGATTCATTCCTGGGCTGCAGGGCTGGTTCAATATCCACAAATTAATCAATGTGACACATCATGTTAATAGAAGAAAGGATAAGAATCATATGATCCTGTCAAAAGATGAAGAAAAAGCATTTGACAAAATACAACATCCTTTCTTAACAAAAACCCTCAAGAAACTCAGGATAGAAGGAGCATATCTTAACATCATAAAAGCCATATATGAAAGGCCCACAGCTAATATCATCCTCAATGGGGAAAAACTGAGAGCTTTCCCCCTGAGATCAGGAACACAATAGGAATGTCAACTCTCACCATAATATTGGAAGTCTTAGTCTCAGCAATCAGGCAACAAAATGAAATAAAAGGCATCCAGATTGGCAAAGAAGTCAAATTTTCACTTTTCACAGAGACCTGATACTCTACATGGAAAACCTGAAAGATTCCACCAAAAGACTGCTAGAACTGACACACAAATTCAGCAAAGTCATATGATATAAAACCAATGCAGAGAAATCGGTTGTATTTCTATCCACCAATAATGAAGCAACAGAAAGAGAGACCAAGAAATCGATCCCATTTACAATGGCACCAAGAACCATAAAATAGCTAGGAATAAACCTAACCAAAGATGTAAAAGATCTGTAGGCTGAAAACTATAGAAAACTTATAAAAGAAATTGAAGAAGACACAAAGAAATGGAAAAACATTCCATGCTCATGGATCGGAAGAACAAATATTGTTAAAATGTCGATACTACCCAAAGAAATCTACACATTCAATGCAATCCTAACAAAAATGGCACCAGCATTCTTCTCAGAGCTAGAACAAACATTCTTAAAATTTGTATGGAACCACAAAAAATCTCAAATAGTCAAAGTAATGTTGAAAAAGAAAAAGTGAGGCTAAAACACACTTTAGCCTCTCCTACAAAATTGTAATCATCAAGACAGTATGACATTGGCACAAAAACAGATATGCAGACCAATGGAATAGAACAGAGAACCCAGAATTGGACCACAAATGTACGGCCAACTAATCTTTGACAAAGCAGGAAGTATCCAATGGGAAAAAAAGACAGTCTCTTTAGTAGATGGTACTGGGAGATCTGAACAGCAAGAATAAAACCGGACCAGTTTCTCACACCATACACAAAAATAAACTCAAAATGGATGAAAGACCTAAATGTGAGACAGGAAACCATCACAATCCTAGAGGAAAAACAGTGCAACAACCTCTTTGACCTCAGCTGCAGTGACCTCTTACTTGACACCTCTCTGAAGGCAAGGGAAAAAAAAGCAAAAAAAAAAAATAAAAAAAAAATAAATAAATAAAAAAAAAAAAAAAAAAAAAAAAAAAAAAAAAAAAAAAAAAAAAAAGCAAAAAAAAAAAAAAAACAGCAAAGGAAACAATCAACAAAGCTAAAAGGCAACCAACAGAATGGGAGAAGATATTTGCAAATAACATATCAGATAAAGGGTTAGTGTCCAAAATCTGTAGATTTTGAACTTACCACTTGAAACTCAACACCTGAAAAACAAATAATCCAGTGAATAAAGGAGCAGCACACATGAATAGACAATTTTCCGAAGAAGACACCCAGATGGCTAACAGACACATTAAAAGATGCTCAACATCATTCATCATTAAGGAAATACAAATCAAAACCACACTGAGATACCACCTCACACCAGTTACAGTGGCTAAAATTAACAACTCAGGAAACAACAGATGTTGGTCAGGATGTGGAGAAAAGGGAACCCTCTTGCACTATTGGTGGGAATGCAAACTGGTGCAGCTGTTCTGGAAAACAGCGTGGAAGTTCCTCAAAAAATTAAAAATAGATCTACCCTATGATCCAGGAATAGCACTGCTAGGAATTTACCCAAGGGATACAGGAGTGAGTGCTGATTCATAGGGACACATGTACTCCAATGTTTATAGCAGCACTTCAATAATAGCCAAATTATGGAAAGAGCCTAAATGTCCATCAAATGATGAATGTATAAATAAGATGTGGTTTATATATACAATGGAATACTATTTGGCAATGAGAAAGAATGAAATCTTGCCATTTGCAGCAACATGGATGGAACTGGAAGGTATTATGCTAGCTGAAATAAGTCAGAGAAAGACAGATATCATATGTTCTCACTCATATGTGGAATTTGGGAACCTTAACAGAAGACCAAGGGGGAAGGGTAGGGAAAAAAAATAGTTACAGAAATGGAGTCAAATCATAAGAGACTCTTAAATACAGAGAACAAACTGAGGGTTGATGGGGGGAGGGGTAAATGGGTGATGGGCATTGAGGAGGGCACTTGTTGGGATGAGCACTGGGTGTTGAACATAAATAATAAATTATGGGAAACCACTCCAGAAGCCAAGAGCACACTGTATACTCTATATGTTAGCTAACTTGACAATAAATTATATTAAAAATAAATAAAATAAAATAAAATAAAAATTAGAGAAGAAAAAAGATCAGAAATTTAGAAATTATTTTTTTGGATGAAGTCAATTTTTTCATAAATAAGAACACTCATTTTTAAGAATAGTACTAAAACAAAATGACACAGGGATGTCTAGCTGGCTGCGTCAGTAGAGCATGCAACTTGTGATCTCTGGGTGATGAGTTCGATGCCCACATTGGGGGTAGAGGTTACTTTTTAAATTAAAAATAAAAAAAAATAAAAATTCCCAATGTTTATAGCAGCATTATCTACAATAGCAAAATTATGGAAAGAGCCCAAATGTCCAACAACTGATGAATGGATAAAGGAAAGATGGTACATGTATATACAATGAAATATTACTCAGCTATAAAAAACAAGAACTAAATGTTGCCATTTGCAATGGCCTGCAAAGAGCTTGAGAGTATTAAGCTAAGTGAAATAATTTAGTCAGAGAAAGACAAATACCATATGATTTTACGAATATGTGGAACTTAAGAAACAAATGATCATAGGGAAAAAAAGAGAGAGAGAAGCAAACCAAAAAACAGACTCTTGGTTTTTTTGTTTTTTTAATTTTTGAGAGACAGAGACAGAAACAGAGTGAGAGCATGGGAGGGGCAGAGAGAGAAGGAGACACAGAATCCAGAACAGGCTCCAGGCTCTGAACTGTCAGCACAGAACCCAACATGGGACTCAACCTCACGAACCGTGAGATCATGATCTGAGCTGAAGTCAGATGCTTAACTGACTGAGCCACCAATGCACCCCAAGCAATTTCTTAACTATAGAGAACAAAGTGATGGTTACCAGAGGAGAGGTGGTCAGGGAGGATGGGTGATGGGAATTAAGGAGGGCACTTGCTGTGATGAGCACAGTGTTGTATGGAAGTATTAAATTATTGTGTTGTACACCTGAAACTGATATTACACTGTAGGTTAACTGGAATTCACATAAAAACTTTTAAAATAATAAAATAAAAATAGATAAAAATAAATATTTAAAAATGACATGAATCAGAGAAAAACTTTAAGAATGCTAAAGCACCACTTTCCATGACATCTGTAGCAAATGCCATGGTGTACTGCCAAGATCCCCATGCAGGACCCTGACATTTATTTTCCTACTGGCCAGATGTTGGCTGATGACTGCTTACAGTCAGTTTCCTTCTGTAAATGGCCTATGATAGAAGGAAACCACCTGCACTAAGTTTCACTCCATCTTTAAGGGTAACCTTCATTTAGTGACTGGTTTATGTAGGAATACAAATATTTGGCCTCCCTGTCTCAAACTGGGACAGCTCTTAGAGCCATCCCAGCTCTAGAGCCCCTCATATGATTAGCTGAGGCCTTTCTTGTAACTGCATCACAATTCAATCTCTCCTTTTGCCCAATACTGCTTCCTTTACTCCTTTACCTATCTCATGCCCAAGAACACTGCCCCATACACTTCCTGAATACACAAGTCTACCTCAGCATCTTCTTTCCAGGGAATTTTATCTGAGACCATACCAAGAGCAATCCTAGGAAGCAGAATCTAGAAAAAAATTTTGTAACTCGATCACCCATTGGCCAGCTAGCTGGTAACGTGGACCCTGTCACTGGGCCTAGGTAGATTACTGATAGTCTCCGGGATGCTATAGCAGTTCCATTGTTATAACTCTCAGTAATCACAAACTGGTGGAAGGGAATGCATTGGTATAAGCAGTATCTCGGGTATTTGAGAAGTCTGGAGGATTGAGCAATGGTGATTATAATGAAAGGCTAAAGATAACTAATCATTAGTTTAAGGCAAAATGTGAAATCCAGAGGGCCTCCTTAGCAGCATACAATGGGGCTCTACATTTTTGCAGCCAAAGGGCAGGAAAAGCTAAGTGGCAAACACAATATTTAATTGTGATATGGAATATTTCCAGAAAATGCTGTATTTCTCAGCCTCAATAGGTCTGCTGTTTCAAGTTCAGGATTCTGATGAGGAAGGAATAGAACCATGAAACATGGGAGGGTAACATTTGGGTTGATACACTCAAAAATTTAGAATCCTTAGGTTTCACTGAAACCTCTGAACCTGTGTATGGAACTAGTATTCCATCCTTCCTTGCAGGTGATGCAGGGCCTTTTCCTTGAAAAAGAATAGGTGTTCTCCTCAGGATCAACCTCCACTTCCTTCCATAGCTACCAAACCCATTGTTAGGGTGAAGACATGACATACACTGGCCAAGAAAGTTCTGGGCCTATTGAGGGAGAAAAAGCAAAATACACTGAAGAAATTACAGGACCTTGGGGCGCCTGGGTGGCGCAGTCGGTTAAGCGTCCGACTTCAGCCAGGTCACAATCTCGCGGTCCGTGAGTTCGAGCCCCGCGTCAGGCTCTGGGCTGATGGCTCAGAGCCTGGAGCCTGTTTCCGATTCTGTGTCTCCCTCTCTCTCTGCCCCTCCCCCGTTCATGCTCTGTCTCTCTCTGTCCCAAAAATAAATAAAAAACGTTGAAAAAAAAATTTAAAAAAAAAAAAAAAAAAAGAAATTACAGGACCTAGAAAATACTTACCAGTAGGAGCCAGGAAAGTAGGACTAGACCCTGATGGTGCTGGATCAAGGATGTATAAAGCATGCATTTGCATAAGGGAAAATCTGTTGATGTGGAAATATTCTCCCATGACACAGGAGTTAACACCTTGGTAAGGACCTGGTAACAATCCAAACATGCTCCTGTATGACTCGTGAAAGTCTAAAAAATGCTATGATCCACACAAAGTGAAGTAGAAATGACAGATGTGGAAGAAAGGATGAACGAGTTCAGGGAAATGGGCATTCTACAGTAGATGGACTACATATGGTTGGAAACCCATCAGTGGACTACATTCTATGGGCGAGCTTAGAGAACATATTAAGGAATGTACTGGCTGAAGGGTACCAGAATCATTGATAAACTCAGTGGTGGCTCATCTCTATAGGCCCAGGCTAATGGTAGGAGATGCTATTACAGAAAGCAGTAGACATGATAGAGTACAGTAGGGATAATAAGAATAGAAATGGAGGCCAAAGAGTAATGATGCTGAACCATCAGAAGCAAGCTAGGGGCTATTATCATTATGAGTGGGTAATTGCTCACCAGCAGCTATGGAGATGATTCAAAGAGGATAGGATTCCTAAGGGGAAAAGATGGACAGCCAACAAGTATATTTCTTAATTTATACAACAGAAAGAAATCAAGGATGGATAATTAAGAGGTTTAAGGCAGGTGCCCCTGTAAAAAGCCCACTTTGCAAACCTGATCTTGTTCTTATACCTAAAATCCCGTGACTGAAAGAGTTAGTGGGTCCCTAGGAAAAAGAACTTTGCAACAGCACAGCAAATATATATGGTAGTTCTTGCTTAAAAGGGCCTATAGCCATTTACTCAGATAACCATAAAGTTGATAAAGACAAACACCAATACTTTTTGAGGTCTCTTGAACGCTGGATCTAAAATAACATTAACAAGAAGAGGTAATACTTATTCTTCTCAAACTATTCCAAAAAATAGGAGAGGAAGGAAAACTTACAAATTCATTCTATGAGGACTGCCTTACCCTGATATCAAAAAACAAATATTACAAAAAAAGAACTACAGGCTGATATCTCTGATTAGCACAGATGCAAAAATCCTCAACAAAACATTAGCAAATGGAATTCAATAATACACTGAAAAAATCATTCACCAGGATGAAATTATATTTATTCCCAATTTACTCAATATTTGCAAATCAATCAACATGGCACATGGCATCAATGAGAGAAAGGATAAAATTCATATGATAATTTAAACAGATTCAGAAAAAGCATGTGACAAAGTACAACATCCATTCATGATAAAAACTCTCAATAAAGTAAGTTTAGAAGGAATACACCTCAATATAATAAAGACCATATATGAAAAATCTACAGCTAACATCATACTCAATGCTGAAAAACTGAGAGCTTTTCTGCTAAGGTCAGGAACAGGACAAAGATGTCTACTCTTACCATTTTTATTCACATTATACTGGAAGTCCTAACCACAGAAATTAGACAAAAAAATAATAATAAAAGGCATCCAAATTGGTAAGGAAGAAGTAAAACTTTCACTATTTGCAAATGATAATACTATACATAGAAAACCCTAAAGACCCCACTAAAAAACTACTAGAACTGATCAATGAATTCACTAAGGTCATCGGATACAAAATCAATGTATAGAATTCACTGCATATCTATACAATAAAAATAAAACAGCAGGAAAAGAAATTAAGAAAACAATCCCATTTACAAAAAAAAGTAAAAGTAAAACAATCCCATTTATAATTGCACCAAAAATAACAAAATAGCTAGGAATAAACAACCAAGAAGGTGAAAGACCTATATTCTGAAAACTATAAAACAACGATGAAAGAAATTGAAGACAACACTAACAAATGGAAAGATATTCCATGTTCATCAATTGGAAGAACAAATATTGTTAAAATGTCCATACCACCCAAAGCAATCGATACATTTAATGCAATCCTTACCAAAATGCTAAGAGTATTTTTCACAGAATTAGAACAAACAATTCTAAAATGTGTATGGAACCACAGAAGACCCTAAACATTCAAAGCAATTCTGAAAAAGAAAAAAAATCTGGAGGTATCACAATTCCAGATTTCAAGTTATACTACAAACTGTAGTAATCAAAACAGTATGTTGCTGGCACAAAAATAGATACATTGATCAATAGAACAGGATACAAAGCCCAGAAACAAATTCACATTTATAAGATAAATTAATCTTCAACAAAGGGGCAAAAATATGCAATGGGAAAAAGACATTCAACAAATGTGTTGGGAAAACTAGTCAGCTATATGCAAAAGAATGAAGCTAGACCACTTTCTTATGTCAAACACAAAGGTAAACTCAAAATAAAGACCTAAATGTGAGGGGCTCCTGGGTGGCATCTGACTTTGGCTCATGTCATGATCTTACAGTTTGTGAGTTCAAGCCCCACATATGAGCTGTGCTGATAGCTCAAAGCCTAGAGCCTGCTTCAGATTCTGTGTCTCCCTCTCTTTCTGCCTGTTGCCCACTCACACTCTGTCTGTCTGTCTGTCTGTCTCTCTCTCTCTCTCTCTCTCTCTCAAAAACAAATAATAAACATTAACAAAAAAAATTTTTTAAGACCTAAATGTGAGACCTGAAACCATAAAAATCCTAGAAGAGAGCACAGTCAGTAATTTCTCTGACATCAGCCACAGCAACATTTTTCTAGACACATCACCTCAAGCAAAGGAAATTAAAGCAAATATTAAACTATTGGGAATACATCAAAATAAAAAGCTTCTGCGCAGTGAGGGAAACAATCAACAAAACTGAAAGACAACCTAGTGAAAAGGAAAAGATATTTCCAAATGACATATCTGATAAAGAGTTAGTATCCAAAATATATAAAGAATTTATATAACTCATCACCTCAAAAACAAATAATCCAATTAAAATGAACAAAAGACATGGACAGACATTTCCCCAAAGAAGACATTCAGATAACCAACAGACGCATGAAAAGATGTTCAACAATACTCATCATCAGAGAAATGCAAATCAAAACTACAATGATATATCACCTCATACCAGTCAGAATGGCTAAAATCAAAAACACAAGAAACAACAAGTGTTGGTGAGAATGTGGAGAAAAAGGAACCCTGGCTGATGGTGGGAATGTAAACTGGTGTAGCTTCTGTAGAAAACAATACAGAGGTTTCTCAAAATATTAAAAACAGAACTTCCTTATGATCCAGAAATCACAATGCTGGGCATTTACCCAAAGAATACAAGAACACTTGGGGCGTCTGGGTGGCTCAGTCAGTTAAGTGTCCAACTTCGGCTCAGGTCATGATCTCACAGTTCGTGGGTTTGAGCCCTGCATTGGGCTCTGTGCTGACCGCTCCGAGCCTGGAGCCTGCATCGGATTCTATGTCTTCCTCTCTCTCTGCCCCTCCTTTGCTTGCTCTCTCTCTCTCTCTCTCTCTCCCTCTCAAAAATTAATAAACATTGAAAAAAATTTTAAAAAAAATGCAAGAACACTAATTGGAAAGATATATGCACCTCTATGTTCATTGCAGCATTATTTACAATAGCCAAATTATGGAAGCAGCATAAATGTTCACTGAATGATGAATGAATAAAGAAGATTTGGAATATATATACAATGAATATTATTTAGCCATAAAAAGGAATGAAATCTTGCCAATTGCAACAACATGAATGGAACTAGAGAGTATAATGCTAAGCAAAATAAGTCAGCCAGAGAAAGACAAATACCATATGATTTCACTCCTATGTGGAATTTAAGAAAAAAACAAATGAACAAAGGACATAAAAAGGAGACAAACCAAAATCAGACTCAACTTCAGAGAACAAGCTGATGGTTACAGGACAGAAGGTGGATCAGGGGGATGAGTGAAATAGGTGATGGGGATTAAAGAGTACACTCATTTGATGAGAACTAAGCAATTCATACAATTTTTGAATCACTATATCATATATGTGAAACTAATATAACATTATATGTTAACTATACTAGAATTAAAATAAAATTAATTAACTAATAAACAGTGAACCAGAGGTCCAAAGACTCATCATGGCCCTCTATTAGAATAGAGATGTACAGGAGCCAAGTATTAAGTACAGTCCTGGTCCAAGTCTGGCTTACAGCAGGTCCATTAAGTCCATGGTGGTCATTGCCTTGGTCTCCAGATCAATAATCGAAATGGACATACTGGGTAGTCTGTGGAACTTCTACAATTGGTCCTTAACATATAAGGTAAAAGCTATCATAGTAGAGAAAGCCTGATATAAACCTCTGCAATTTCCCTTTCACAACTAAAAGTATTTCATCTTGGTGCCGGTGGCAAAGGTTAGTACTGCCTGTATAGCCCTAAAGAAAGCAGAGGTAGTGGTCACCATAATATCCTATTTAAATTCATCATAGCCCTAATGAACTCTACGAAGCCAGATGGATCCTGCACGTGACATTTGATAACCACAAACTTAATCAACTACAACTATGTGCCAGATGTGGTATATTTACTACAGCAGATTAATATAGCCTCAGGTATAAGCTATATAGCCGTTTATCTGACAAATGTGATCTTTCCCACTCCTATCAGGAAAGAGGATCAGAAGCAGTTCATATTCACATGAGATAGACAATCAGACGCATTTAGTCTCACCCTAAAGCTATGTTGACTCTGCACCCTCTGTCATAATATAGTCCAAATGAAATCACCTGGATCATCTAGACATTACACCAAACATCACAAAGGCCCATTATACTGATGAGATCATGTTAATCAGACCAGAAGAGCAAGAACTGACAAGTCTGCGGGAAGTCTTGTACACGTGCTTCAGAGAGTGCAGGAAAAACCTTACAAACAGTGAAGTTTCAAGGGGTCAAGCGATCCGGGATATCAGAACATCCCTTCAAAAGTAAAACACAAATTATTATATCTCGGAATTCCTGTCACTAAGAATGACACCTGGTATGCCTCTTCAGGTTCTGGAAATAGCATATGCCATACTCTGACAACTTTACTAAATAACATGAAAGGCAGCTGGCTTTGACTGTGGGGGTGGGGACAACAGGAAAGAACTCCACAGCATGGCATCAGGCTGCAGGCAAGCAGCTCCGCCTCTTAGTCTTGTGACCTGGTAGGGATTTTCTCAAGATTTGGAGCAATTCTAAATGAATATGATTTTGTAATAATTCAATGTAGGTAAGTCAGACAGCACTGGTTGCTTAGAACCTGCCATGCTTCGTGTTTAAAGTGTGGCTATGGGAAAGAAAGACCCTATTTTCCATGTTAGGACTGATGTGATTACCAGCCCCCATCTACATGAGGACAATGTCTAGGGAATGGATACAAATAGTCATAAGTGAAGGGATTTCTCATAGGCTTTCAGAGCCAAAATAATCACTTGAAAAATGAAGGCTTTGATTAACTACATAGTTATTTCCTCTACATAAAACAGTAGTCTTCAACTATTAGACCTCATAAGGACCTTCAAGGTCATCTAGTCCAATGCTTTAATTTTACAAATGAAGAAACTAAGGCAAAAAAAAAAGAAAAGGTTAAGGAATTTTCCTAATATATTTTCAATTTAAATTTTACCCAAAGCCTAATTTACATCCAATTATATTCCCATAAAACTAAGTCTAATCAATTCCATATTTAACAATTAAAAACCAAAATCAATCAAATCTAAAATGCAATCATGTAAAAGAGATTCATATATTAAATCATAAAAAATAGAACAGGTGATTAAACAAGGATTCATTTGCCCAGTCATCTCCTTATCTGGAAACATAGTTCACTTGTCACGTGGTCTTAAATCTTTATTTCTTCTAACAAAATCCTTTACACAAACTCATGACACAAAGTTGCTAAAATTTATGTCCCCATTTCCCCTGATTAATTTATAGACTGAACATTATCACTTTTAATCATTTTATGAGACTGATACTTTTATGGCCAGAAAAGGCCTCAAGGTTATCTTTTGTGTTATAGGATTTGGTCTCTAAGCTCTACAAATCCAAACTTGATGGTCTGATGAGCCAGAGGAAAAAAATAACTTACTCCTCCCAAACGTATATAAGGCTAATGGCTGCCATAAAAGTCAGAAATCATTCAAGCAAAGGTTTCTGTTGATCAAATCCTACAGACTCTTTTTAATACTAATTTCTCTTGGTCTCTTTCCTTAAACCTGGATGCTCCCATTCCTTAGCTTAATTAATCACTCTTTCAATTCCCTTTCTACCACACTGGCCATTTCTTCTCAGCCTCTTTTCCATCACCTCTACTCAGTCCTTAAACACTAGAATGCCTCATGATTCTATCCTTGCCTTCTTCCCTTCTTTATACTCTATAACAGAGATTCTTCACAAAAGCGGGTGTGAATTTAAATAGGAAAAATTAAATATTTATTTCCACTAACTTCTAATTCAAATTCAGTATTCTCCTCAATTAAGAAGATATGCAATAAACTATGGTAATATTATAGTAACTATGACTCTGTAACCATTGCTTAAAAACCAGATTTTTTTATATCACATTGAAATTGTCTTAGAGATCTTAAAGTAGCATTTATACTCATCACTTACTTCAAACATACTAAAGGAGAAACCACCACATAAAACCTAACACAAGAAAGTACAAGAAGAAAGAAGGAATAAAGTTTCATGGAGGCAGAGGGGGAAAAATATGTGATTCTCATTAGAAGAAATGGGGAGTGTTTTATAACTCTTATAAAAGTATTGTAACTTTAAACAATTCCTGTTTCAACCACTGGTATTTATATTTCATTATTTAACTTTTATTATTTATCACATGTTATGGCATACTCTTTTACTTAATCTGTAATTTGTCATTAGAGACATACTGTATTAAGTGTATCAAAAAACATAGAGACTAAAAGCCTTTATAAATCTGATCACATCCTCACATATAACATCGAATGACATGTTTTTTAAATTTCTATTTTACTATGTAAAATTAACTTCCAACTAGTGAAATTCATTATAGTGAAATTCCAGATAGATGATATAGATATATAGATAGATATAGATATAGATATAGATATAGATATAGACATAGACATAGATAGATACAACAGTTTTGGAATAAGATAGTAGTTGGAAATGTTGCATTCTTGTATTGCTAAGAAATGAATCTATTTTTCAAATCTATCTATTTTTCAAAATTTCCTGTGTACATCGCTACTGCTAACCATTCAGTTTATCTAATTATGTCAGAATGGTATCTTGGAAGACAATGGTTTAATTCACCATGAATTCACAAATAGCATTGACTCAATAGACCTCCACATTAGACCTTTCCTCTCATTTTCTCATGACAGAATCTCTAGTTCATGAATACGGTCTAGGCTACAATCAGAAGTAAGTTCAAGGACAACAGTGAGTTTTCTGGGTTAATACACCCGATTTGTGAAGTCATTTTTGCCTCAGTTCTCACCCTAAGTCTTCTGAAAGACAGCATGTCTGAGCAACATTTAAAACACTGGCGATTTGTTCTCAAGTCAAATTTCTCTATTTATGTACGCTTTTTTGTCATTTAGGTTTTGTAATGTTTGTCCTGCACAATTATTTCTCTTCTGAATCTACCCACCTCCCTGCAGGCCTGAGAGGACTACCAAACAGAGGTTGTGAATGCACCTCAAGATCCACTTTCTGACCTCCACTCTACACTGTACATGACTGTTTAATTTCCTATTTAACACAAATTAATCGTTGCATGCTCTAATGAGGCTGCAAAGGATCCCGCTCCAGTCCACAAGCTTGGAAGAGGTTACCCAGAGGTTGCCCAGATTGATGGTTCCAGGGTGGATGACCTGAAAATGAACTTTGACTAAACTTTGCTCTTTGTGCACTTGGCAGTCTGTACTTGGAAAGTGGCAATTGTCTGCAGCAGACATTTAAAACTCAGCCTAAGATTTTGTTTGGAGGTTAGCCTTTGGAGAAAGGAGCAGAGGGAAAAAAACTCTTTGTCAATCTTTTCAATACTAGCTTTATGAATCATTTTATAAGTGTTTTATTCTTCTTTAAAACATCCACGTTACTTTGCACGGTAGAAAGTATTAGCCTAACTGAAAATGTCTTTTTTTCCTTTCCAGTTCCTCTCTTCCATGCACTATACAAGTTAGAATTGTTTTTTTTAACTAAACCCAATGTATTATATTACAACTTCTACAACGCCCTCCACTTAAGAATTGAGATAATTTGCGTACAAATATTAGTTGGTTCTCGCAACCTGTAGGCCATGTATTAAACATATTGTACTGATTAGATAAAAACTTATCTCTGGTTTATGTTGTCATTGAAGACAACTGTGTTGAAATCATTCAATTTCAACTCTGTAATACAAGACTACAATATGTCCAGGACATTTCTCTTAAACTAATTGTTCACCAAAATGACTATTAGAGAACTTTTTCTATTAATGTGCCAGTACAAAGCAACAGGACACTCTGAGATAAATTATCTGTGTATAACCTGCCCTACCAGCTGGACTGGACTCCATAAAAACAGTTTTGAGTAACATACATATACCGTCCACTTAAAGATACATAAATAAAAATAATAGTGCTATTTTATGTAATATCCTCCACTCTGTTTCCTCATAAACAATTGATAAATATCACAATATTCTCATTAAGAAGCATGAATAGGAAGAGGCATCTCCCTATTAAAGAAGGGAAAACTGACCTGGGAAACTGTTTAGATTACAGAATAATAGATTTGAAATAAGCAATCAACATTTCTTACTTTCTGATACTTTTCATTTCTCCTCATTTTCTCATCTATTTTCTCTTGATGTAACCTAGGCAATGCCAGGTGCTGGTCAACCACCTCCCTTAGTCTCAGGTTATTTTAAGTCAAGAAAAAAAAAAAAAAAGGAAGAGCCTTAATGTACAACTCTTTAGGTAGGCAGTAAAGGAGCTTGCATGTGTCTTTTACCTAGGCCAAAATCGCTATAAAAGTATATAAAGAGCATGTTAAAAGGTCACCATACACTTGGAACCCGACTGATGGAAACATCAAAGCCTCTCAGTCTCCCCCTAAAAGCCTATGTCATCTCCCAATCTCTGTCATGGACTGGAGAAACCAGATTATTTCATCTTCTTAGGGGTATTCTTCAGGTCTTAGTTGAAGTAGGAATTTTTTTGTGTGTGGTGCGGGGGGGGGGGGGGGGTGGGGTGCGGTCCTTTAGAATACATCAGAGTCCTCACTGGACTCCAAAGCAGATAACCATGACATTTTAAAAATATTGTCCTTTCTAGTGCTACTGTGCACTCCTAAAGCCAGGCTGCTTAGCCTAGAGACAAAGTGACTGGAAGTTGCCAAACCAATTCTCCTGAAGCTTCCCTAAGGTTTTCTGACTGGAGTTCTCTAGTATCAACCTGTACCCCTGACGTCCACAGAATGGGGCAGGGGTCAAGGAAGGCATCTTTCTGGACTCTAGCCAATCAGCACATTATCGTCAGCGAGACTGGCCCATAGAACAAAATGGTGTCCTGCGGCTTTTAGTGTCTCTTGAAATTATAATACCCTTGAGTAGATAGGATTTAGGAAAGAGTGCTGATAGAAACTCCTATCAATAAGCTGCCCTCTCTGCTCTTTACTTCCCTTCACTTGTCCATTGAAATTCCAGGATCAGGATTGGAAAGAGAACTTATGGACAGACATAAAATAAAAGTCTTAGCAACAGAACTCCAGTGGCAGTTTCTACTATAACCCATACACCTGAAAAATCAATTGGCCAGATAATCCATGATATATTGGACCAAACTCCTTTATAAGAACAGAGCTTTACTGTTATATCCCAAGCTAAAGGCAAAAGCTGGAGTGAAGAAAGCTGAAACAGATCCTCTGATGAGCAAAGATACTCTGAGTTAATGTCAGAAATGAAGGGGGCAAAATGAACTGGGAAAAAAATAATAACCTTTTGACGTGGAGAGGGATAATACCTGCTAAATAGAATGTCTTTCACAATTTAATATGAGACATCACCAGCTCTTTTGGGGTCATTTCAAATCACACCAGGTGGTACTAACTTGGCTCAGAGGCTAGAAATTGAGACACAGCTATGATCAGGTACTTATCACAGTTTAGGAAGCTGAAGAAAATGGTAGTGTGATGACCTGATCTCCGTGCTTCCATTCCTCACAGCTTTCACTCTTTTACCTTCCTCTGCAGGGCAATTTGATGTTAGTGATGTTGTTGGTATGAACTTTTTTTTTTTAAGTCACTGACTCTTTTTGTCAAAACTCCACTGCTCCCATAAGACAATGTTGTAGACTTCGTGGAAAACAATGATTGACAGAGTGCATTTTGAGAGTGATTTTGAGAGTGCCTTCCAAACCAAATTTCATGTCAAGACTTCCAGCCATCTGAATTCCCAAATTATTCCATAGAGAGAGCTCTAGGTGCTCTGCAATCTTTTCCATTGGCCACACAGCTACTCCTTTCCTTTCCTTTTATTTATTTATTTTTTTAATTTCTGGGTACTTTTACTGTATTTTATTTTTTTAATATAATTAATTGTCAAGTTGGCTAACATACAGTGTATACACTGTACTCTTGGTTTTGGGGGTAGATTCCCATGATTCATCACTTATATAGAACACCCAGTGCTCATCCCAACAAGTGCCTTCCTCAATGCCCATCACTCATTTCCCCTCTCCCCTTGTCCCCCCATCAACCCTCAGTTTGTTCTCAGTATTTAAGAGTTTCTTATGGATTGCCTCCCTCCCTCTCTGTAACTTCCCCCCTCCCCCTCCCCCATGGTCTTCTGTTAAGCTTCTCAACTTCCACATACGAGTGAAAACATAGGATATCTGTCTTTCTCTGATTGACATATTTCACTTAGCATAATACCTTCCAGTTCCATCCACATTATTGCAAATGGCAGAATTTCATTCTTTCTCATTGCCAGGTAGTATTCCATTAATTTCTTACTCAACATATCTCTACAGACAAGGGAATTAAAAGCAGAAATGAGCTATCAAGATAAAAATCTTCTGCACTGCAATAGAAATAATCAACAAACTAAAAGCCAAGCGACGGAATGAGAAAAGATATTTGCAAATGATATATTGGATAAAGGGTTAGTTTCCAAAATCTGTAAAGAACTTACCAAACTCAACACCTGAAAACCAAATAATCCAGTGAAGAAATGGGCAGCAGACATGAATAGACATGTTTCCAAAGAAGACATCCAGATGGCCAACATACATGAAAAGATGCTCAACATTATTCATCATCAGGGAAATACAAATCAAAACCACATTGAGATACCACCTCACACCAGTCAGAGTGGCTAAAATAAACAACTTAGGAAACAACAGATACTCCTTTCCTTTTAAAAAAGTTTAGGGAAGTGTCAACCAAAAAATAGTGCAACCAAAAAATACAGGTAAAAAAATCTAATTCCATTTCCTTCTGTGATCAGTGTCCCTGAAATGGGTCATGAGTAAATGAAAATGTAGCCTAGCTTGAGGTTAATTCCTTCATCACAAATAATTATGGTGAATTGGCTCTGTACTGTCAACATTTACTCTATTTTCAATTGATTTGCTGCTAAAATAGGAAAAAGTCTGAAAAACTAAGGCCATACAACCATTACAGGAAGGAGAATTATTTACTCTACAAAGTATATTTTTAATTTTTAAACCCAGTAACTGGTTTTGAGTTCAATGATTGACATGCTGGAAAAATTTGTAAGATGAGAAGATTTGTTTTCTTAAAACATTATTAGTCTACTAATCATCAAGCAATCTACACATATACAAAAACATATTGTTTCACTTTGTGTGTTTGTACCTATTCACTTAAAAATGACCATAATTAAGGAGCATCGGACTGGCTCAATTGGTGGAGCATGTGACTCTTGATCTCAGGTTTGTGAGTTAGAGCCACACACTGGGTGTAGAGATTACTTAAAAATAAAATCTTTAAAAAATGACCATATTTAAAATTAAATACTAACTTGAAATTTTTCATTAACATGTATTTTTAATAGAAAATATCTAAGACCTCAGACTCTTCACCAGAGAAAATTTTTATTTTGAGGGTACTATTATGATTTTTAAGAATCTATGAATCTCTGTATTACCATTATATTCATTATTTTTTTTATTAAATGTTTATTTTTGAGAAAGAGAGGGAGAGGGAGGGGCAGAAAGAGGGGGACTTGAAGAAGGACTTGAAGCAGGCTCTGTGCTGATAGCTCAGAGTCGGATGCAGGGCTCAAACTCACTGACCACGAGATCACAGCCTAAGTCAAAGTCAGAGGCTTAACCAACTGAGCCACCCAGGTGTCCCTATATTCATTTTTCTGTTATCTTTTTTATACTGAGTTAGGTTTTCCTTTGCTCTCCCTCTTTAGGGAAGGCAGCTTTCCTTTATATTATTTTGAACAGTGGTGAGGCATGAAGCAAACACAAGACAACCAGATACTAGCTATTCATCAGGGTTAGGTAAAAGAACTGTTCAACCGAAATTAATAAGAAGGGATGTAACAAACCCACCTTCCTACAACTCATTTGAAAGTCAGATAATATCAATTAGCATTTATCAAATAGAAATGAGCAAGTGAGGGTGACAATATCTTACCTACCTCTCAGGAACATGTGATGATGAATGACTCACTCACCAAATATTTTAAGTCAGTGTTTCCTGAGCACTCACAGACTATGTCTAAGCAACTCCAACTATCCAGATAAAACAGAACAACTCAGTTGTGAAGCCACAGTTAGATGGACATAAGCCTATGCCCATGCTGAATACTTCACCACATTAGAGTCCTAACCTTCTATCTGCCAATGTCCTAGGAGATAAGCATTAAATAAAGTTGACCTGGATTCTATTTAGTGCAGTCCAGTACAAAAATCATTTTCTAAGAAAATATATAATTCTTTTCTATGGAGTCTTAGGACTACGTGAAGTTAATTCCTACTGACCTCTGCAAGGTGGGAACCATTAAACCTATCATAAAAATAGAAAATGAAAGTAAAGAGAGACCTTAGGATGATTTGCCCAGGTGAAGAAACTGAGAGTACAAACCTGCTTGCCAGACCCTTAAGGCAAGACTGCATCCACTATGCCAGACTGTCTTTTATACCAAACTAGTCACAGGAATCCTCTGCATGTATGTGAGATTCATCACTGTTACCACTTACCCAGATTAATGTAGGTCTACTTGATAGAATCTCCCCAACATGTGAAACATTCAGATGCAACCTTATAGTGTTTCAATTTTGGAAAACAGAGACTCCTCCATGCCGCAGGGTGCTTACTAGTAAGTCAGGCTTCCTATAGCAAAGGAAAAAGAATCTTTGACCTTGAAATTCCTGGCATGTTTAGGTTTAAACTCACTAAGAAAGTTTAGGCTGCTTAGATTTTATTTGAAACCTGAATGCCCAAACAGGCCAGTATTATAAGCTTGGAATGAAGTGTTGAAAGCCAATTTGGCTGGTAAGGTATAATTAACTTCGGTTATAACTGTAAAATCAAATACACTGGATTTCCTAGCCTTCCAGTAAAATGGATTATAAATGCCAAAAAAAGATAATTGTCTACATTAAATGGTTATAAACGTGGAATTTTTTTGAAAAAACTGTTCAGCTTAGCTACGTTTTCTTCCCCCTTTTGTTCATTCATTAAATGCAGAGATAGATGTGGGGCACGTGCTGCCATACACTGGGGCTAAGTGCATGGTGACTGAGTACCGGGCTAAGGTTGAAGACCCACAGGGAGCAGGCAGACTTAGTCCCTGCCAGCAGGTAGTTACCGTTTGGGAAAGAGGAACCACAAAGTGCATTCAAGCATCTCATGATACACAGGAATATAGAGTGCTATCAATGGGATTCACCCTGGAGGCCCCTACTCCATCAGGGAGAGCCAGACAACAACCATGGAAGACATCCCAGGGACAAAGACCTGGGCATGGATTAGGGAAACATTGAGAAAATTGATTTGATTTTCAAACGTAATACAAGGCCACTTTTAGCCTCATATTGTGATGGTTGTGAGGGCACTGGGGAGTAGAGAAGTTAAAGAAAAACTCTGAGACTTCATTGCCATGGCCTTCAAATGCCTTCTTTTTGAAAATAAATGAATTTAGTAAAAATGTAACGAATTTAATTTTACATCATATGTAAATCTTTTTCTAAGGACTGCTGGCCTGTATGGGAGATTCAGTGAGTATGTGGTTTAGCTCAACTTTCAAGAAACACATGTTGTATAAATTGTTAAATGCCAAGATAGAATCTGATTCAAAGCATTCCTTCACAAGCATGAGATGAAGCTGCCAAATAGTACACAGGGATATTTAATTTGGCAAGTTAAAGAATAATAAAAGTTAAAAAAAAAAAAAAGTAAGTAGTGATAAGACCCCAGAGAACTGACTTGAAATTTGTAGTTTCCCTTTAAATAATAGCATTTTTATTTTATTTTTGTTAAGTTTATTTATTGATGAGAGAGAGAGAGAGAGAGAGAGAGCACGCGCAGGAGAAGCAGAGAGAAAGGAAGAGAGAAAACCCCAAGCAGGCTCTGCATTGATAATGTGGAGCCTAATACGGGGCTCAATCTTGCAGTTTGTGATTCGTGACCTGAGCCAAAACCAAGAGTCGGATGCTTTACTGAATGAGCCACCCAGGTGCTCCTGAATAAAAGCATTTTTAGTTGAAATATCACCAATACTGATAAATTGGAGAAATTCTTGCCTTAGTATGAGGCAAATGCAATACTCAACATTTACCAGGGAGATAATTAAAACTTTAGAAATTTAGAGTTCAAAAAATGAAATGCTTAGATATAAATCTAAGAAAATATGTACATTTGATGTTTGTATTTGTTTTCCTAGGGGTGCCATAATAAAGCATCACAAAGCAAGGGGCTTAAACAACAGAAATGTATTTTCTTACAGTTCTGGAGGCTAGAAGTCCAAGATCAGTGTGTGGGCAATGTTGATTCCCTCTGAGGGTCATGCGGGAGATCTCTGTTGCATGCCTCTCTTCTAGCTTCTAGTGGTTTGCTGGCAATCATGGGCGTTGCTTGCCTTCTGTATCACAATGATCTCTGCCTTCACCTTACCTGGCATTCTCTGTGTGTGCTATCTCCAAATTTCTCCTTTTTTTGAGGACACCAAGTCATGGTGAATTCAGACCCATGCTAATGATCTCATTCTAACTTGATGACTTCTCTTAAGACTCTGTCTCCAAATAAAGTTACATTCTGAGGAACTGGGGATCAGGACTTCTACATTTGAATCCGGAGGAGATATACCAATGCTGAAAACTACAAAGCACAGATGAAATCTGTAAATGTAGGAGCATACTGTGTTCATGGACTAGAAGCCTCAACATACTAAAGATGTCAATTCTCCCCCAAATTAAGGTATAGATATAACACAATTCCAATCCAAATACCAACAGAATTTTTTTGTATATAAAGACAAGTGTATTGCAAAATTTATATGAGAAGGTAAAAGAACTAGAACAGCCAAAACAATTTCAAAAAGAGTAAGGTTGAATCACTCATAGTACCCAATTTTAAGGCTTACCATAAAACTATACTAAGTAAGACAGTATGGTACTGATGATGGAGTAAACATACAGATCAATGCAAGAGAATGGAGGACAGAAATACAAATGATTCCCAATGATTTTTGATAAAAAGTGTAAGGGCAAATTCAAGGGAGAAAGGATAGTTTTTCAACACTGGTGTTGGAATAACTGGACATTCATATGCCAAAATAGAAAGCTCAACTTAAATGACACACCTTTTAAAAAAATTAATCCAAGAAGAATCACAGATCTAAAGGTCAAATTCAAAACTATAAAACTTTTAGGAGAAAATTTGAATAGGAAAAGGTAGTCTTCGATATGACACCAAAAGTTCAATCCATAAAAGAAAAAAATTGACAAACTAGACTTCATCAAAATTTCAAAGTTCTGCTCTGCAAAAAATAGTGCTATAAAAAAAAAGATAAGCTACAGACTGTGAGAAAATATTTGTAAACCACATAGCTTAAAAATGACTTGTACCAAGGATGTATAAAAAACTCTGAAAACTAAAGCACATTTTCTTAACGTTTACTCATTTTTGAGAGAGAGAAAGAAAGAGAGAGAGAGACAGGGTGAGAGTCGGGAAGGGGCAGAGAGAGACTGAAACACAGAATCTGAAGCAGGCTCCTGGCCTGTGCTTTCAGTGCAAAGCCCAATGCAGGGCTGGAATCAACAAACTGTGAAATCATGACCTGAGCCAAAGTCAGACACTCGATCAACTGAGCCACCCAGGAGCCCCTCAAGCACATTTTTAAAAATGCTCGTCACTCCTCATCAGGGAAATACAAATCAAAACCACACTGACATGTCACCTCGCGCCAGTCAGAGTGGCTAAAATGAACAAATCAGGAGACTCTAGATGCTGGCGAGGATGTGGAGAAACGGGAACCCTCCTGCACTGTTGGTGGGAATGCAAACTGGTGCAGCTGTTCTGGAAAGCAGTGTGGAGGTTCCTTAAAAAAATTAAAAATAGATCTACCCTATGACCCAGCAATAGCACTGCTAGGAATTCACCCAAGGGATACAGGAGTGCTGATGCACAGGGGCACTTGTACCCCAATGTTTATAACAGCACTGTCAACAATAGCCAAATTATGGGAAAAGCCTGAATGTCCATCAACTGATGAATGGATAAAGAAATTGTGGTTTATATACACAATGGAATACTACTTGGCAATGAGAAAGAATGAAATCTGGCCATTTGTAGAAACGTGGATGGAACTGGAGAGAGTTATGCTAAATGAAATAAGTCATACAGAGAAAGACAGATACCATGTGTTTTCACTCTTCTGTGGATCCCAAGAAACTTAACAGAAGACCATGGGGGAGGGGAAGGGAGAAAAAGTTACAGAGAGGGAAGGAGGCAAACCATGAGAGACTTTTAAAAACTGAGAATAACCTGAGGGTTGATGGGGGGGGGGGGGAGAGGGAGGGTGGGTGATGGGTATTGAGGAGGGCACCTGTTGGGATGAGCACTGGGTGTTGTATGGAAACCAATTTGACAATAAATTTGATATTAAAAAAAGTTTTTTTAAGGCTAAAGACTTGAACAGAAACTGAATAAAAGAGGATAAATGTAAAACAAACGAAGGCAGAATTGTAGAAGGCTTTAATTTCTAGTCTCTCCTCCATTCATATATTAATTATGCAAGCATTTTATTTCCACTTTTTTGAGTGAATTTCTCCAAATTATTCAATATTTATACTCAATATATGTTTAAATTTAAAGACAAGTTTTCAAATGTATTTGTTCAACATTCTTACATCTTAGTCCTTTCCCTCGGTTAAATTTCCTTTTTGCTGTAGTAGATATTTGTTTTGTTTGTTTGATAATGTATTTTTCCTGGGTACCTGGATAGTTAGGAATTTAGCTAGATACACATTTCTAGGTTGGTGGTTCATTTCTTTCACCATCATTTTGAAGATTCCATGAGGATTCCATTGTCTTCTGCCTTCTTGTTGAAATTTTTACAGTTTAGTCTAGTTGGAATTATTTTACAAATAACCCTTCTTTTATTTGTTGTTCCCTTTCAGACTTTTCATTTGGTCTTTGGTATTTTGCAGTTTTACTGTGATGTCTTAAGTATGAGAAAAATTTTATTTATCACCCTTGGGACTCACTGTGATCATGAAAAACTCTCCCTCATTATCTTTATACATACCTTCTGGCAGCCCTATTAGGCATAGATTTTCATTTTACCCTCCATTCCTCTTTTATAATTTCCAACCTATAACTCTCTTTGCTGCCTCATGGATGGATAATTTCCTTAAACCTCTTAATTTCTCAGTTTGGGGGCTTGCATGAAGCACAGACTATGGTTATGCATTCTAAAAAGAGCTCTTTCATTCCATCCAAAATCCAGGTCAAAAGAAAACGGCAGGTATTTTTTCTATTCCCACTTTTACTGAAATTCTATCCTTCTGAGAATCTTTGGATAATATGGAGATTTCCATTTTAACTGACCTCTTTGGATAAGCCCAAATCCTAATGTGCTGTCTTCACGTGAGGAGCAATGAAATCCTTATATTACCATGACTAATCATCTCTACCATCCATTCTGTCTGCCACTTCCAGGCCTAGTAGCTACAGTAGCAGGTATTGAGCGCACAATTGAGGCTTATTCCTAGAGCCTCGTGATTACTTTCCAGGGAGATGAGCCATGCATTTAAACATGTGTTGTTTGTAGTGGTAGGATTTTTGTGTTTTGTTTTATTTTGTTTTTGTTCTCTAGAACTTTTCAACCATTTTTTCATCAGAGCACACATTTTAACAAAGTATTTATTTGGCACTCTGGAGTTAAACAGAAGAGGCTAAAGCTGGCTTTGCCCCTTACCAGCCAAATGACCTTAAACAAGTTACTTAACCTGTCCATACCTCAGTTTCCCTATCTGGAAAATGGACATAAAAGTACCTACCTCATAGTGTTGTTACGAGAATGAAATGAATTAATATCTATCAAGTGCTTACAACAGTGCCTGGCACTTAATAAACACTGACTATTTCCTATATAAAAATGAAAACAGAGAAGAAAATGTTAGTAGTCTTCTATTATATTAACATGTGTATTTAAAACAAAGAAATTCCATTTTGCTTTAAAACCTGGTACCTATTGTAGAGATGGAGGATTAACGAAAACCCAAAGTATTTTTATTTAAAAATCACTAGGTTAACACGCCTGAAGTTGAACAGTAACATTCACTCAATTTTGTTCTCATCATTCCACAACAACTCTTCTCTATCCCGTATATTCACCTTGTCACTCATATGTCTCAAATTCCTATAAGCAAAACATTGTAAATGACAAGGAAAGTGACTACTGCATCTCTCCATTTCCAACTCAGAGAAGCACTCAGAACTTCTAGAAAACACACAAATCCCAAAAGGAAATGACATTAAAGGATTAAAGGGGTTTGCTTTTTATTATCTTCCTTCTAATCTCTTTGGAGCAACCACTTTTTCATATTGCTTCTTGAAGTCTCTATCAGTCAGCACCGGTCAGGTGGAGAGTAACTTCCAGGGGAACATGCTGAGATTTCCACCGATCCATATATTTCTGCATCTTCGCAGAAAATGCCAAATTCCCAATTATTCTTGTAAATATGTTAAGCTTATAGCCAAAACCACCTCCTTTCATTTGAATGGGCTTCTAATACTTGTATTTCCACTTCTCAGTCTGGCTCACAGTTATTCAACAGCTGATGCAGTGCCTGTCATATCCTTTCCTAGGCTCTCTATTAAAAGTTTCTTCCCCCCCCCCCAATAAAGTGTTCCAAGGAATGCTTCCCTAACTATTCATTTAGAGGAACAAAAAAAAATCATTAGCCTTTAAGCTAAATCTTACCTCATCGTGGATAAGTTTTAAAAGTCAAAACAAATGCAGTGCAGAGCTGGCTCAGTCGGGGGAGCATGTGACTCTTGATTTCAGGATTGTGGGTGTGAGCCCCATAGTAGGTATAGAGATTACTTAAAAATAAAATCTTTTTTTTAAGTTAAAACAGAGAGGAAATACAGTCATAATCATTTTTAAAAATCCCACAAATTAACCACAAAGTAGACAGAGTTCAGTGACATAGCAGTAGGTCTAACACGGGTGTTTCTCCTTCTTGCACTGACTCTAATGATTGTTTCCTCTGTTAATGACCAGATGACAAAGTTGATTTGTATTATGGGGTCATTTAATTGGAATATGTGTACATTTAAATACTAGAGCTACATTCAGGGCAGGGAGAGGCTCACACTATCAGAGTGATGGGATTGCTGTGGTCCACAGAGGGGACAAAAACTCACACCTAGCACTCACTGATTGAGAAAGAGAAAGAAGAATCACCTGACCTATTTAAATACCCTTCCTTCCTCCCCTAGGGTTAAATGTGATGAGATTTTATTACTCTTTGCATCCATGATGATGGAAAAACTTGGTCTTACTGGTTTCCAACATGTCAAAAAAAAAAAAATTAAAAGAAAAAGAAAGAAGAACAGCACTAGGGTCAGTGATAATTCAAAGCCTAACTTAAATTTCATAGACAAATCATCATCAAAGAGGATCATAAAGTATAACTTGAAATAAATGATATAATTTTGATTTATAGGCTACTAAATCTTCCTATTGATGCTTAAAATGACTAAACATTTCATAATAGCATTATGGTTTCCAGGATATCAGAAATGTTTTTTCACTTAAAAATCTTTAAGCCTTTTGCTAAAAAGACATTCTTTTAATTTGTCAAAAAAAAATAGAACTTGCAATTCAATATATCCATTCCATACTGATTTTCAAATTGCTCCTAGGAGCTCTAGAGTTTGGGATTATTCAAGATTCAAAGGAGACACGATAGCTGTCTTCAACTGTATGGACGCCTGCCATTTAGCAGAAGAATTCAGTTTACTGGAACTAGGATCAATGATTGCGATTGAAGTTGGTAGGAAGGCATGTTAATACACGACATACACTGTCATTTTTTAACAATTAGAGCTGCCAAAGTAGGCTCTCTCATGACAGGAGTTTTCTATCATTGTATTTATAAATGGAATAATGGTACATGAAAGCATCTGGTATACCAGAAACTAATGTAACACAGTAGGTTAACTATACTGGAATTAAAATAAATATACACAGGGAGAGAGGGAAAGTAATTCATCAAAAAAAAAAAAAAGAATTAATTACAGAAAGAAAGCACCTGGCATACATTAGATTCTCGAGTGTTTGTGAACTTTATCATACCAACCTGAGTGCTTCCCTATCAGGGCACTATCACTAGGAATGACTTGAATGATCTAATCTCTAAGATCGCTCTGGTTCTAAAAGTCATTGAGCTCTAGATGTGAGTTTCCGTCCCCTCTGTGGACCACAGCAATCCCATAACTATCATAATGTGAGCCTCTCACTGCCTTGATTGTAACTCTATATTTAAATGTACATATTTTTCCAACAACATGACTCCTAAACACAAGCCAACTCCATCCTATGGTCTTTGGACTCCAATAATCACTGGAGTCCATGCAAGGAGAAGCATCCTTGTTGGACTTCCTGTGATGTCACCAAATTCGACTTTGTGATCAATTCTGAAATGCTTTAAAATTATTAAAACTAAATGAATGATAATTTGAATGCTTTTCAAATTATTAAGAGCAATTCACTGCAACATTATGAGTAAAGTATCAATTCATCTTAGAAGACCTCTGGCAAGATACTCTGAAACAGTATTATGTGTAAGACATGACAAAGCAAATCTTCCCCTATATCAATGATCAGAAACTTGTTCTGTAAAGAGCCAGAGAGTAAACATGTCAGGTCTTGCAGGCCATGTGGACTCTGTCACAACTATCCAACTCTGCTATTACAGCATGAAAGCATCAATGGACAACACATAAATGAATGAGTGTGGCTGGGTTTCAATGAAACTTCATGTATGAAAACAGGAACAAGCCACATTTGGCCTGCAGTCCATGAATTTACCAACCCCTGCTGCACATCACAGAGCTACAGATCCTATTCAAGGTCAAAGAAAAATATATTATTTATCTACAAGCTTTTAATAGAGAAGAACCATCTAAGAAGGGCTTTGAAAAGCTACGTGTAAATCCAAGAAACAATTGATTCATATTTTTTTGTTTAGCAAAGTAATAAACATTTGAGAAAAGAATCAGAAAATGCTCAAGAAAAGTAACCCCAGCTCTGAGTTGTAACAAGAGAGTTTTTCAGACTTCCTGCTGATCTTTATCCGATGCATGTTTTATATTACGTACTAGAGTTACATAATGTATGTACAATTTTGTATGGGTGTTTTTAATTAACATTAGACACGAATGTTTTCTTGTCACTAAAAATCCTTCATAAACATCATTTCTAATGGCCAAATAATATTTTAACACACTAATACCATAATTTACTTAACTTTCCCCTAATACCCAACCAGTATTTTTTAGTGTTACATCTTATTAAAAAGTGCCTTACACTATGGAAAATGCAAACATGTAAAAAGAACCCATGATCCAAAAGCCAATATTTATGAGAAAAAGCTGAACCTTCCACGAAACAGGAATATGAACACATTTGCCTTTTTCTATGCTTCCTCCTAAAATGACAGCAAAGGAATGTAGGTGATATAAACTCACAAGGACAAACAGGAGAGGAAAGGACAGCAGACAAGAGATGTCAACAGCTTGGGGAAGGAGGAAAGTGGATAGATGAGGAGCACCTGTGGTTTAGCTGGTATGTGTGACTTCTAGAGAAAGCAGAAAAGTGAAAAAGTGAGTCACTGTGTTACCAAAAATCTCTACTTTGTTACCATTTCTTATTGTTTCATTTTATTACCTTCTTCACTAATTTCTTCAAGTATATTTTATCACACTTCCTTTAAATTCATGGTTATTCTGCTTCAATAATCTGTTTTAGGATCTTGTAAGATAGGTACATTGTCCCAATTTATTTCTACATTAGTTAGAATAAGGCTAAACTGCTATTACAGGAGGATCCAAAAATACAGTGTCTTAAGGAAATAGGCATTATTTTTCTCATTTAACAGACCTGAAGAAAGCAGTTGTCATTGGGGCAGCTGTGGCCCATGTGAACATTCAGAACACCAGATTCCTTCTCTTGTGTTGCTAGTTTGTCCCTGGGCTCACTGGAATCTTCTGCATGGTTGAAAGTGGCTCACCATCATGATGGTCCTGGTCCTAACCACTGGGGCGGGGGGGGGGGGGAGCAAGAAAGCCTGTAGGAGGGAGGCATGCCCAGCACCCCAGCATATATCATTTCTGCTTATATCCCATTGATGAAAACTTAATCACAAGGCCACACCTAACTGAAAGGGAGACTTGGAAATGTTATCTAACTTAGCAGCAAGGGAAGAATTAATTTTGCAGAAAGTGAACAGTGGCCACCACAGTTGTCTTTCTTTTTGTAAGTTGTACTCCTCAGGCATCTTGTTATTTTCACTTGTGAGCTCATGTACCAGAGAGAAGAGGAATGTTTAAGAGTGGCCAGGAGCAAGCACCCACTTTCATATCCTCACCAGAGTAAGGCTTAAATCCTACCCTGTTACCTCTCAGCAGACTCTTGCTCTAGGAAATGGACCAATGCTACTGATTCCTGCCATGGAAGGAAGTGAGGCAGTGATTGCCCATAGAAGGGAATAGCAAGAGCAGAGTTAGAGAAGGCTTCCTCCCACTTATCCACCACCCTGCCAACCCAGGCTGCTGCAGACAAGCTGGCCTCTCTCTCTCTCTCAATGTGTGTGTGTGTGTGTGTGTGTGTGTGTGTGTGTGTGTGTGTTCTTGTACAAGTTATTTAAACTACCACGTTATCAAGTCTTAACTTCCCATCAGTAAAGAAGAGATAATAGCAACTATCAACAAGGGGCATTTGAGGATTAAATGGCACACATATGTAAAAATCTTACTATCCTTCCTGAAACATATGAGGCAGTCAATAAATGTTAACCAATATGTTTCCTGACCTCATGGAGCCTCTAACAGAATGTTAATAGATCTGAGATCTGATCTGTGACAAAGCCACTTTGTGTTTTTGATGTAATCACCTAATCATAAATATCTGGGTCAAGTCACAGAAAACTAGGTATGTCTAGGGAGCCAACAATAAACTCTAGAGCTACTTCCTAGGCATGACCTTCTCTGATGCAAACTGTAATGGGTTAGTATGATCTGCATTTCCAGGACATCCTAGGGCAGCCATGATAATTCCATGCCTGAGTGAACTACTTTTCCAAATGTTTTGGAAAAGATTCTATTGTCTCATCAGTAGAAAATACTACAAAACAATTCAGATCCCCACCTTCACTTTCCTGCAGAGTAGAACGAATACAGTTTGGACTTGTCTGAGAAGACGCAGACGGAGCTAGATGGACAGATGGCATGCTACTACATAGCATGAGATTTCTGGGATTTCACCCTTCCTAGAGTGTTGGTGTTAAAACATACTTTCTTTAATGAAATGATGATGTCAGTAGATATGGTTGGGGTTTTTGTTGTTGAACATCTTCAAAGAATATAAACTTAATATCCTTTGTTAGACTGTTCCTCATAACTTTTAAAAATTTTACTGTCCGTAAACTTCAGGATCCTGGGAAATACCACCTAATGATTGAACATAGATGGACAACTCGGATTGCTCCTGTGTAGAAGGACTGATTCACAATTTCCTTAGGGTTGTCCAATATTTTTCACGATCCTAATCCACATGGTCTCATATGCACTACGCCTGCCTTCCCTAAACATCTTCAAAACAGTGCTATTGGATTTTGATTTGCTTTCATTTGAAGGAAATATCAGGGACAAGCCATCCTGAAAAACTTCCCAATACCAAAACACACATATGATAACAAATATCCTTCTAATCACACACACACAAAAAGGAAGAGGTCTTCAGGGGCTCAAAACAAAGCAGTTGCAAACCAGAAGCTACCTCAGTTAGGCATTTGCTGTTCTTGGATAATAACAGCTACACTAGGGATAGGAGAAGCGACCTTAGACTTGCAAAAGTGAGGTACTAGAATTGAGCACCCCAATATAAAGTTTGGACATTGGCAAGGCCTTAGTAAAAAGGTAGGCCAGGAAAAAAGTCTTTCCACTGATAAAGAAAGTGAAGGAAATTATCTATTTCAGCCTAGGCTCTAAGTGGGGAAAAAATTTTCTCCTGAGAATTTGTAGCTACAGGCCTTTCCTCGTACAGATTTGAGGTTCAAATTTATACTACCTATGTGTGATCCAAGAAATGCCAGACTGAAAATTAATCTAAAGTGGACTTGGCATGCTGGGACACTTGTCAAAGCAAATGCAACCATAATCCAGGCCTTACAGGATGCCCAAAGACAACGTCTAGCAAAATATAATCTCACAACCCAAAATCACACATAAGAAATAAGTTACCAAGAGAGAGAATTAGCAGAAACACCAGACAGTACATTAGACTCCTACGAACTTATAGTTATTATTATTGGATACACAACTTACAAAGAATACAAACTAAATATGCTTAATGGTAAAGAACTACAACATGGAATCAAAGACAGGACAGGGAACAAGGTAATATCAAAATAATACACTTTTTAAAGAACCGAATAAATCATGTAGGAATTAAAAATATGAGCAGTGATTTTTGGTCACCATTATTTTGAGTTGTGGGTGGGACAATTCAAACATGTGAGTAAAAGGTGTTATAAACATAGACACATTCCTGTAACGTCCTGATTTACATTTATCTGACACTGTCCTATGTTTCTGGCCTTATCCACCTTTAAAATATGAAATAAGACACAGTATATAAAGGACCTATTCTGACTTCAGCACCCCCCAGGTTTTTTAAATTTTTTTAAAGCTTATTTATTTTTGAGAGAGAGAGACAGCTTCCATAATTGGATTATTGCAAATAATGCTGCAATAAACATAGGGGTGCATGTATTGAATTAGCGTTTTTTGTATTCTTTGTGCAAATATCCAGTAGCATTGGATCATTTAGGTCGCATCCATATCTTGGCTATTGTAAAAAAAAAATGCCATAATGAACATAGGGATACATATATCTTTTTGAGTGAGTGTTTATGTTTTCTTCAAATAAATACCCAGAAGTAGAATTGCCAGCATTCCTATTTAAACTTTTTGTGAGCAAGGGAGGGGCAGAGAAAGAGGGAGACACAGAATCTGAAGCAGGCTCCAGGCTCAGAGCTGTCAGCACAGACCCTGATGCAGGGCTCAAACCCACGGACCCCAAGATCATAACCTGAGCCCAAGTTGCACACTCAACCGACTGAGCCACCCAGGTGCCCCAACTCCCCACTTTTTTAATACTCCAGGCTAGTAGTGTTATTTCTCTTTTTACTCTCTCTCTTTTTTAAAGTATGGTTGATACATTGTGTTAGTTTCAGGTGTACAACATAGCAATCTAACATTTATATATATTACAATATGATCACCACAGTAAGTCTAGTTACCATGTGTCACCACACAATTACAATACTGTTGACTATATTTCCTATGCTATACTTTACATCCTTGTGACTTATTTATTTTATACCTGGAACACTGTATGTCTTACCCCCCCTTCACCTGTTTCACACTTCTGCCCACCCTCCCCTCTGGCAGCCATCAGTTTGTTCCCTGTATTTACATCTGTTTCTGTTTCATTTTGTTTGTTCATTTGTTTTGTTTTTTAGATTGCACATATACTGAAAACATATGTTATTTGTGTTTCTCTGACTTCACTTAGCATTATACTATGTAGCTCCATCCATGTCATTGCAAATGGTAAGACTTCATTCTTTTTATGGCTGAGTAATATTCCATTGTGTGTTTGTGTGTGTGTGTGTACATGTATATATGTGTATGTATTTGTGTGTGTATGTATAAATATATATAGATATTTATATATAAATATCTAGATAGATAGATAGATAGATAGATATCTCACCTCTTCTTTATCCATTCATCAATCAGTGGACACTTGGGCTGCTTCCATAATTGGATTATTGCAAATAATGCTGCAATTAACATAGGGGTGCATGTATTGAATTAGCGTTTTTTGTATTCTTTGTGCAAATATCTAGTAGCATTGGATCATTTAGGTCGCATCCATATCTTGGCTATTGTAAAAAAAAAAAATGCCATAATGAACATAGGGATGCATATATCTTTTTGAGTGAGTGTTTATGTTTTCTTCAAATAAATACCCAAAAGTAGAATTGCCAGTATTCCTATTAAACTTTTTGGTGTGCCTGTGTGACTCAGTTAAGCACCCAACTCTTGATTTCAGCTCAGGTCATGATCTCAGAGTTCATGAGATCAAGCCCCATGTTGAGTGCTGTCCGTTCAGAGCCTGCTTGGGATTCTCTTCCCCCTCTGTCTCTGCCCCTCCCCCAGTCTCACATGCTCTCTCTCTCTCTCTCTCACTCACTTAAAAATAAATAAAAAACTTTTAGGGGCGCTTGGGTGGCTCAGTCAGTTGAGCGTCCGACTTCAGCTCAGGTCACGATCTCGCGGTCCATGAGTTCGAGCCCCCCGTCAGGCTCTGTGCTGAGTGCTCAGAGCCTGGAGCCTGTTTCAGATTCTGTGTCTCCCTCTCTCTCTGACCCTCCCCCGTTCATGCTCTGTCTCTCTCTGTCTCAAAAATAAATAAACGTTAAAAAAATTTTTTTTAAATAAAAAAATAAAAAAATAAAAATAAATAAAAAACTTTTTAAAAAACAAAAATAAAAATAAACTTTTTGAGGAACCTCCATATTGTTTTCTATAGTGGTTGCACCAGTTTACATTTCCACTGACAATACATGAGGGTTCCCTGTTCTCCACATCCTTACCAACATTTGTTTCTTGTCTTTTTGATACTAACCATTCTGACTGGTACGAGGTAGATATCTCATTGTGGCTTGATCTGCATTTCCCAGATGACTAGTAATGTTGAACAGTTTTTCATGTGTCTGTTGGCCATGTGCATATCTTCCTTAGAAAAATATCTATTCAGTTCCTCTGCCCATTTTTTAACCACATCCCCTTGGGTTTTTTAGAACATACCTAATATACAAAATAAATGTAATTATAATTACCCTCTTCAATGGAGGATGGTGATGGTGGACAGAAAGGGGAGAATGATTTAGGTGGATCCTTACCAGCATGAGTTTCACGTGAGAATCCCTGAGACCTAACACCCTAGGGATCCCAAAAACCCAGTTTGAAAAATGCCTGCTCTGGCGTAGCTGACTACCATGCTGCCTCAACTGCTTTTCCTCTTCATTTCCTAAAGGTACAATTCCTGGGTGATTTTACCATAAGAAAGAATTATCTTTTTAGCAAATGACTAAAGGATTTTAAATGTAAGGTATTTTTGTTTTTATTCCCAAATGTTCAGTCATTTTAATATCATTTGCCTCTAAACTAACACTATTAAATATAGTTAAAGAGGATTTCTTTCTCCACGATAGATGTAGGATTTATTAGAATAATTCATTGCTCCCTAAAGACAGCAATACACATATTGCAATTGTTGCAAATCACACAGTTATCATCTTTCCTGGGTTTTTTTTCTACTGAAGCCTTGTTTTGCACAATCAAAATTTAGCAACTTCATTAAATGCATTGCCTGATGCACCTGTTTGGACTCTGGATATCATTTTCTTTTTTCCAACACATTTTTATTCAAGATGTGCTGAATTTCCCAGAGGCTGTCTGGGGACTTTGAGACATCTGTACCCAGCAGTTTGCTTAAACCAACAAAAAGTATTGAAGCAAAAATCAAACTTTGGGGCATCAATTTAACCATTCCTTTTCAAGTATCCTAGATTGATGGAACATGTCAGCCCTGATACAACCACCATCACTGTTCAATGCTTAGAAGAACTATTAAAGCAAAACTGACTATACTCTAATGAAAGCTGTCACCAGGAGTAGTATAAAGACCACGAAGGGAAAACAATACAGGAAATATTATGAAAAACTTGATTGGAATGGGGTGACCATGAGGAAAACATTTCAATGCCAGAAATAATATCATGCAAGATAATTTAATCTATACAAGTGATTGTGTACAAGTAATTAACCCTATTAATAAAGAAGTAAGCATCCAACCGAGGAGAATATAGTAAGATCAAGCCTTTCAATTCTCAGCATATAGTTCAGTTCTATGCTCCCAATTTTCTGAAAGTTTTCTTTTATTACATGTGAACGTGCAGTGATCATTTCACTGGCTCTCTTCATTGGCTTTATGAATTTAGATTTGAAGAACTGTGTACAAACAAAAGGGACAGAAATAATGGAGTAAGCAAAAAGGAGAAAGTGTGGCTAACAAATGAAAATTCATTTGCAAATCTTGATAAACCCTTTGTAAGAGCCAATTTTTGGTCTCTGAGTCTCACGTCAGCTTTTCAGAATCAGAATTTATATATTATTATTATTTTTTAAAGGCATGCTGGGGTAGGGAGAAGCAGGTGAGAAAAATTAACACCCAAGACCGTGACCAGTAGAGGGCAGGATGGCTTTAATATTTATATTAAGAGTATTTTAAAAGCCTCCAGGATATTTCCATAGATTCTGTGATAGACTGATTGCAAAAGTGGCTGCAATTCATCACTCCTCCCTGTATCCATGTCCTTGGCAACCTGACTGTGAAGCTCCCTCCAACAAGAAGCAGATCTTATGTCCCACCTCTTAAATCTGGGCTTGCCTTGTGATTTGCTTTGGCCATCAGAATCCAGCAGCAGTGATGCTGTCTAGTTCTGAGACTATGACTCAAGAGACCATGCACATTTCCATTCTCTCTCTCTCTCTCTCTCTCTCTCTCTCTCTCTCTCTCTCGGAATTCTGCCACTGCAGATAGAATGAGCCCAGACTAACCCGACCATATAAATGAGTAAGGCCAACCTATACAAGACAGACTCCAACTGACCAACTAGCCGACCACAGTACATGAACAAGACCAACATCAGTCAACTTTGACCCAGACTCCTATGCTAAATAAATGTTTATTGTTTTAATCCACTGAGTTTTGATATGGTTTGCTAACAACAATAATTAGGTGATTCAGTCTGCAAAAATGTCATTTCATGTCACCTTTGTCATATAAGCCCACTGAGTCACTCTATTCATTCACTTAAAATTTTTTTCAGTGCCAATTCTATACTAACTGTTAGGGCACAGATATTCAGTAAGCATTCACTGAGCATCACCTTAGCATTATAACTACTTAGAATACAAAGAATGGGGGCAGACTCTCAAGAAGTTAATTCTCTAGTAGTAAAGACAGACATTTGCAGATTAATTACAAAGGAGTAGCAAAGGGAATTTGTGGTATGATGAAAATATGTAAAGAACCGTGCTGGTATACACATAGCTCTATGCATTGGTCAAAATCCATAGAAGTGTATACCACGCAGTGAATTTTATTACATGTAATTTTTTAAATAACCAAGACATGAGAAAACCAGAAGTAAACACACACTGTGACAAATTAATCTTATAACAATAAATCACATATCCACACTAAAAAGGGTGGGAAATAAAGGGGCTGATCCAAATAATTCTGGAAAACAGTGTTTTGAGTAGATGGCAAGATAAAGACAAGAACTGTCACAACAGTGTACTTCTGTACTCCAGTTGAAAAGATTTTTTTCTCACCGGAAGATGGGTTAGTCATCCTAAAACTACTTGGTATGCCTGATGGGAATGAACAAGTAAGTAAATCTGCTGCAGTGTTAAGAACTAAGTTTCTCACTGTCAAAGAAAGAGGTATAAATAAAAGGGAAAGGCTACAATGAACCCTGTTTCTTTCAGTATGAACTCATGTATGAATCTCATCATATCAGTATGAACCCATGGTTCATTCCCTTTTAAATACATATATAGAAATACAAAACTATATATAGATATGTGTATGAAAGGGTAACTATACACACATAGATTCCCTAGCTCTGTCTGCTGACAAGGCCTAGAAACAGTGACATCCCAGTAAGAATCAGCACACTTGGTATCCAGATCAGGGTTTCTAAGTACCATTTCTAATAAAAGGAACCAAGTGTCCTTGGAAAAGCAGTTGATTCTAAGGCTGAGTCAGGTAAAATATAAGATAAGCCTGGGGCATCTTATGGTGCTTTAAAAAAAATGGGGGCATACAGAAAGGATATAAGAGCCAAACTGAAAGTACCCCAAATGGTCAAATCTATAACAAGTTGGGCAAAACAACAATATTGGCTTATAATCCAAAAAATAAAGTAAGTACACTTCATATAAAATATTTATTTAACTAAAAATATTTATTTATAAATAAATGAAGCAGAAGAGGCTACACTTCTTGACTTACTTCCAACTAATAAACATACAAGGAATACAAGACATGGACAATAACAATTAGAACACCACAGCAATAACTGCTGCAGGCAAGATGCACTGATGGATGATAAAATCAGTGGGTAAAAGTTAAGCAAAAATATTTGCCTAATTTCAAAATTCTACCCCCAAAATAAATATATGCTAATTACAAAGAGAAAAATAGTAACGCTGCAGTATAAAAGCATGACAGATACCTCCTTTAACCTACTGACCAAGATTAATATCACCAGTAACAAGATGGATCTATATAATTTAACCCTATATCATGTACTGAAAAGGACATCTCACCTTTGTGGTATTTTTCCTGATAGTGCATAACCTCAATACAACCATGATAAAACCTAAATGAATCCAAGTTTGAGGGACATTCTCCAAAATACCTGGCCAGTACTCTTCAAAGTCTCAAGGACATGAGAGTCAAAAAGATTGAGAAACTACTACATACTGGAGGAGACTAAGATGATCTAAGGGGTAAATTTAATGTGGGATTCCGGGATAGACCCTGAAACAAAAAGAGAAACTAGTAAAATTCAAAGTCTCTTGTTTAGTGAATAACATTGCACAAATGTTAATTTATTCACTTTGACAACTGTTCTCTGATACGTAAGATTTGACATTAGGGGAAGCTGGGTGAGGGGTAAACAGAAAGTTTTTATACCATATTTGCAACTCCCCCTTAAGTCTGAAATTAACTCAAATTAAAAAGTTTAAAAATACATGTCTATCATTTATTTTAGTAGTAGACACTACTAAAGTAGTTTATAGAGTATGTCTATGGCTTTATATATGCCAAATTCAAACAATTAGAATTTTAATATATGTTTATTTATATCTGTTCAGACTGCCAAATATATCAATAGAAATTTGGACTAGTTATCAATCTAATTGGGTCGACTAAATAATGTTAAATCTTCATTAATATATTATATAAACACTGATCAAACAGATATTAGTTTTACCAGCACTTAGTGTCCTGGCATCAAGTCATAAGAATGTGTTTTAAAATCTCTATTCCATTCAAGCACAAGAAACTAAATCAAACTAGAATAAATGAACAAAACTAAACTAAAATTTAACACTAGGAGCACATAAAGTGTGACGGGCGCTATGCTTGATACTATGATTAAGTAGTAAGCGAAACATACCTGGTCCTTATCTAATATAGTTTATATTTTACCACCAAGATTATTCAGTCCTTTTGCTTTCAGTGACAATTAGCAAAAAGTCTGTAATTGCAGACAAACCATAAGAGACTATTAAATACAGAGAAGAAACTGAGGATTGCTGGAGGGAAGATGGGTCGAGGGATGGGCTAAATGGGTGACGGTCACTAAAGAGGGCACTTGTTGGGATGAGCACTGGGTGTTATATGGAAGTGATGAATCACTGACATCTACTCCTGAAACCAATACTACACTGTATATTAACTAATTTGCTTTTAAATAAATAATGTTTTTAAGTCTATAATTGCAACAAATGTCTCAAGGGCAAGAATTCTATTTCCCCTTCCTTCAAACCCAGTAGAATATGTTATGTACACAACTTAATCATCAGTAAATGCTGGCTGACCCAGACTCAGGATGTACACATTGCAAACATATTTTTGTTCAAGCCTATGAGAAACCAAAGGTAAAAAACAAACGGAAAAGGTAAAAAACGGCTTTTGGAAAATGTTCTCCACATTGCGCATTGTAGCAAATTGCTCAAGTTGGCCATGCACCTCATCTTTCACTACATTAACTACAAGACCAGCTGCAGAATCCTCAGAAACAAATTGCCTATTAACATACCTACTTCTACCCAGCAATAATAGAAAATTCTCTCTCCTCTTTGGTGATTCCAATTGTCAGATATTGATAAACAATATTGGGTAAGAAACTACACAAACTGATTCACCTATTAGTACAACTGGGATCTTTGATTTAAAGAGTAAGTCAAGGGGCACCTGGGTGGCTCAGTCGGTTGAGCGGCGGACTTCGGCTCAGGTCATGATCTCGCGGTCTGTGAGTTCGAGCCCCGCATCAGGCTCTGTGCTGACGGCTCAGAACTTGGAGCCTGTTTCAGATTCTGTGTCTCCCTCTCTCTCTGCCCCTCCCCCGCTCATGCTCTCTCTCTCTCTCTCTCTCTGGCAAAAATAATTAAACATTAAAAAAAATTAAAGAGTAAGTCAAAAAAGTTGCCCTGTTATGAAGATTATTTCTAAGGCAGTTTCCTGCTGTGTCCTCACATGGCCTTTCCACTGTGCAGGCACATCTCTGCCATTTCTTCTTCTTCTTATAAGGACACCAGTCAGATTGGATTAGAGGCCCATTCTTATGACCTCATTTAACCTTAATTACCTCTTTAGCCTTAAAATACAAACAACAACAAATACAATTAACTATATTTCAAATGAGCAATAAAAGCACAATAAAGGGAAATATAATTTAGTTAACTTCTAAATACAGTTGTTTTTACCATATACACTCAGTTTAAAGATGAGGCAAGCTTTAGATTTATTCAACTCTAGTTAGTAGATTTGTTTTTCTTAGCGATATAGGTGAGCAATTCTAAAACTTTTTGTTTTTTGAATTGAAGCATTGAGCAATAGGTAAACATATTATGGATAATAAAACCAAGTAATTTTATGAAAAAAAAATAACCTCTTTAGAGGCCCTATCTCCAAATACAGTCACATTCTAAATTACTGGGGGTTAGGGCTTCAGCATACAAATTGAGGGGAGGGAGGAGGAACACAATTCAGTTCCTAACACTCTTCATTTTCTTTTTCCACCTGCTCCATTGTCAAAAAGTCAGTGGACAGTGGGATAGCATGAATTAACAGTGAGATGGAAAAATACCCCAAATTATCCTCAAAATGTCATTTAAAGCTTCTTCTTTTTTTCTCTTTTATCCAGGATCCAATCAAGGTTCATTTTAGACGGCCTGTCCATGAGCTAGCAGGAAGCAGGACCCATCCCTCACTTGGGAAAAAACATACCCCCCCCCATCTTTCCTTCCCAAAGAATCAGGGGTCCAAAATCTCCAGGTATAGGAAGCTGGTATTTGTCATCACTCCCCTAAAGAGCTAACACTGATGCTTAGACTCTTCAGCACCTGAGCCAAAAAAAAAAAAAAAATGTGCCTGCCAGTCCACCAGTCATCACCCCATGGGCCACTCTTATGTTCCCATCATAAACAGTGACAGCTTCAAAAGGTCAAGGTGATTCTCCCGGTACAGAGTCAAATAGGGCTATATGAACTGTGCCCTAGCCGAAACACACACTCCGCAGGATGCAGGACACTCAAAGAGCGATTCACTTGATGACCAGTGCCCAGGAGCTTCAGCTGGACCAAGTGACCAGGCAGGGTTTGCCCAGAGCCTTCTGCATGAAACACCCCCATGAGACATTTAAAGCAGTCGTGGAGGCTTTTCCCCTGCTCATCTTTGTATTGAGCCTAGCACAGTTCCTGAAATATAGTGGGCTTCTGATAGATGTTTGCTGAATGAGCAAATTACAAATGAAAGCATATCCGTTTATCACCTTCCAAATGACTCTACAAAGTGTTGCTGCCTGCCAATAACAACAGTGTGCATTCATAGGTAGTTATGAATTTGCATCATATTACAAACATGCAGCTTTAACACCAGTGAATTTCCTCCATCCCAGCTTGCAGAGAATAAAATGCCAGTGTGTTTTCACTGCCTCCCTGCATATGTTGGTAGTAAAATATTCACGACTTAGAGAATTATGCAGTGTGTTTTCAACAGCAGCTTTTGAAAGCCACTTTTTCCATTAAAACTGTCAGTTTGGTAATACGGCCATGATTTCAAAGCAAAGGAGCATTATGGCGCAAATCAAAGATAGATTACATATTTTATGTTTACATATTCTAGGACCTTCATAGTGTAAAGTTGTTGGATTTTTTTTTAGACTTTATGTAAGTCTCATCCATTTTGGAATTGGAATGCATCACCTTTATTATGAACCAAATAAAACCCGTGTATAATATATGTGGTACTGCTAGGTATTATACCTGCTGTATTCACTAGAAACTGCAAAGGAAAAGAGTGGCGTGAGAACTGAAGAAAGCCATTCCCTGTTGCTTTAATTTTTAGTTAAGGAACCCCTGTATATCTTCTATCTTTCTTATGTTCTGGCAAGACACACGCATATCCCCCAAAATGTCCATGATTACAACTAATTACTGGTCAGATAACAAAGTTAATAGGGACCTTAAAAGTGAGAGGAAGCTGTGACGCTATTTTTTTATTAAGAGAAAATGTATTAATATCTCTGACAATTAGTTGCAGTAGGAAACTATTACTGGGTTTGTGGTGCGAAGGAAAAATTGCTTGGCAATAAGACAGCCTGTATCTTAATTATAGGTTACAATGCATACTTGGGCATGCTCAGTCTGCAGGAAAAAAAAATAATAATAATAAAAGGAACTAAAGCTCTTAAAATAACAGTATTTGTCCATAAGTGGTGAGAATCTTCAACAACACATGAAAGTGACAAGATGATAGCCTGTTTAAATACAGTTAGATAATATGCTTCAGAGATTTCCATCTTTAGCAGTATGGTGGCAAATGAGGGCTGTATAAATTAAACCAATAATGGAAGAGTCCTGCAGTCTTCGGCTCAAATTTGATGAGAACTATTTTATTTAAGCATCTCTTCTGGTCAAGAAGACCCCATAAGGGAAAAAAAAAATAAACCTAAGAAAAACAGAAGCAATGTGGCATCATGATTAAGGGCACAGGCTCTGAAACAGCCTGAGTTCATATTCTGGCTCTGCCATTTAGCAGCTCCTTAAAAAGCCACTTAACTCTCTGAGCCTTGCTTTCCTGATCTCTCGATGTGCGGAGCACTTAGTCTGGCTAAATCAAAACCATTGCCAACATCTTTCTCCTATGTGCACATAGGATGAAAGAGCTAATGACCTGCTTACCAGATTCCCATACAGCTAGGGCTGGTCATATGGTGCCATTCCAACTAGTGAGACAGCATCAACTGTCTGATGGGAGTCACTAGGGACACATTTGCTTTCCTGTGAAAGGGATCATGGCAGCTGGTTCTACTCTTTCCTCTGTCTTCTTGCTTTAAACACAGAGGGGATGTCTTAAATCGTGGCAATCATCTCAGAACTTGAGGGAAAGGCCCAGAGAATCCTAGAGGCAGTGGTTCTGACATCGCTGAGCCACAGGATAATCAGCCATATCTGTTAACATCCACAAATGTGGTAATAGTCTTCTGTTGGGACCAGTTGTCAGAGATATTAATATGGGTTTTTTTCCTGATAAAAAATAACATCACTGCTGGCACACAGAGATAAATTAGCTGGTAATGGTACGAATAGTAGTGGTATCATCATCATCACTATTATACTTTAAAACCTGCTAGGAAAAAAAATATACCTCCAACATGGTACCCTAAGTGAGCTGCCTTTAGAGTCATGAGCCTGGGAGAGAGGATCCTCAAGGATTCCAGCACCTCTCAGGTTTAATTGGCCTGTAAGAGAATCTAGAGCCTTGAAAGAACTAATATGATTGTCAAATGGACATTGCCTACAATCATGGGTTAGCCCAGGCATTGAGAAATCTGGACCAGCACTAAAATCCACTGTAAAAGAAACAAAAGAAGGTAGAACAGAGCATGTGCAACTGGGAATTACAAGAAATTTAGTTTATATGAAATACAGAGTTAAAGATCATGAAAGTAGGTTAATTCAGTACAGTCACGTATCAAGCAGAAAATGACATGTAATTTATTATTTTATTTTTTAAGGATGTATATTTTAGAAAATTACTTCTTCCAAGAATTGCTAATTAAAAGAAATATATCTTCTTCTCACCTTAGGCTTAAGAGAAGACAAACATTTGCATCTCCACAACCACAAATGTAATTCACACTAATCATCAAAATTACCCTGCCAATTTCACTTTGACAAAGACAGAGCAAAATCCAGATCCCTAAGAGTCAGTTGCCAAATAGCCAAATGGCAAACTCCAGGATATCAAAGCAAAAAAATGTTTTAATTTTTAAAAACCATCAAAATGCAGCATTTTGGGGGGTGCCTGGGTGGCTCGGTCAGTGAAGCATCCAACTTCATTCAGCTCAGGTCATGATCTCACAGTCCGTGGGTTCAAGCCCCACATTGGGCTCTGTGCTGACAGTTCAGAGCCTGAAGCCTGCTTCGGATTCTGTGTCTCCCTCTCTCTCTGCCCCTCCCCTGGTCATGCTCTGTCTCCTCTCTCTCTCTCTCTCTCTCTCTCTCTCTCTCTCCCTCACTCCCTCCCTCCCTCCCTCCCTCCCTCAAAAATAAATAAACATTAAAAAAATTTTTTTTACTGTAGCATTTTGTTTCAGAGCACTGAGCCCATGTCTGAACAAAGAGAACCCGGTGGCCTGATACTCTGCACTACAGTGTTTGTAAGACCATGCTTAAGTTCCAGCTATTACTGAATGTGGAAGAAAGAGAAGGCGACAGCAGCTAAGCAGCAGGGTAAGAAGAACAGCTGATGAAAACCCGCACTGGTTCTGCCCACGGTCCCAGAGTAGCTGCTTCCATTTCCAATGCCCTGTGCCGTCTCCGCCACCGCCTGGCAGGAGACTAGATATAGGTTTATTCCAAATGCTTACAGTCACTTCTGTTGATTACGTACAATTTGAAATAAACATTATGTAATTCCCCAATATCAAGTTGGACTTTCTAGAGTAGAATAGACCTCTTTCCTGTCTTCTGGGTAAACAGTGCACAATGCAAAGCTCTGTGCCACAGTGGCCCATTAGACAGAGCTACCCCAGTCTGCTGGCAGCACAACTGTAACGAATACAGTGTCCTTTTCTCCTTCCTTCTCATTCATAATGGTGTAAGGATGAATTGTTAGCTTTAACTCTGAGCTTCCTGGCATTGGTCCATTTGTATCACCACCCTGGCATTATTTAAACACAGTGTGCTTCATATTTATGAGCTTACAAAATTTCTGGTCTCCTGCTTCTGCCATTCTTAAGAACCATCAAGGGAAAAGGGTGTGACCATAAAAGCTAGTGTGTAACAAACCTCATTCAAATGCAGGCAGTGTATTGGGAATCTTAATTCTATTAGAGCATGGACAATGAATGTATTTGTGTTAGTTACTTTCCCACTTTGAGGTTAAACAAACCAGTGAATGGGACTCCGGGTGGCGGCAGAATGAGATACTGCATTGGATGACGCAGGCAGACAAATGCCAGGGAGCATTTTAGAAAACAGCAAGTCTCTTTCCTGCCTTCCCATGACTTTTCAGCAATTTGGATTCTGTAAATGGAAATGAATAGCTCCAGCCCTCCAATATCTTCATTCAGCAGTTCGGTTCTGATGGTCACGTGATGCATTTATCTCTATGGCTGCTTCTAAGAAAATGTACCCCATTGAAAGAGGGTCTGAATTAACTATAGTAAATGTGTTCTGTCTACTCTTAAATTGATATCCTTTCCTGAATAAAGTTCTAATTTGCAATCATTGCCAGACTGAATAACTTGTCGCAAACCTCCTACTAATGTCACCACAAGACTTGTTTTCCACCAAAGTGATTAACTGAATACGGTAGTGTTTGAAACACCGCACACACTCACACACACACACACGTGCCACACCTTCGACGATGGTGTAGCCTCCAACACAGGCCCTCTTCCACTGCAGCACCTGTCTGTCCTTAACAAGCATCACCTACTCTGAAGGGGGGTTGCCACAAGTCACCTCTACCGCCTGCCCAGACTTGCACTCCACACACATTTACTGAATATGACTGGGATCCCACATGATTTTTAAGTAAAACTGGAGGAATATGCATTTGCTTGCTTTTCTGAAGATTAAGGTCTTCAGATAGAGGATCTGGTGATGGAATAAGGCCCTAGAAATTTGGGTGACATCCCCTTACCATACTTTGTCACCAGGGTTCTGTCTTGTGGGCATAAAGCTATGTGGATCATAGGAAGCATCACTTATCAAGTATCAGAAAAGCACTAGAACTTAAACTCTGTCAAATCAGGTAGGTGCTGACCAATAAGATTGAGCAGATGAGAGCAGTAAGAATAAAGAAGTTAAACATGGATGACATGGTGTAATTAGATTCTCGGTGTGTCAGGATTGTTACAGGCCTGAAGTCCAGTAGGAATCACTATTGATAAAATAGCCTAAGCCTCGCTTTAAGGAACCTTCCCCTAACCCTACCCCACCACGATAGAAAGAGGTAATCATTCTACTCTCACTAAAGGAGAATGTAATACAGATTTCCTGATTACTCACACTGGTTCTAATTTGCAATAAAATTTACCATAATTTTTTTCTACAACACTTGACCTCACTGATTCTCACCTAATTGGCATTCAATAAATATCTACACTATTGCTGATATTTTAAGACGTTAAGCAGTTATTGAACTTAATGAAACTTGTTTTCTAAGGAAAGAAAAATTAACTATTCAGGTATTATCAGAGTTCAAATTAAATGTTTATCCTTCAGATTTACTAATCGCAATATCATGAAGGCATAGAGAAAACAACTGATACCCACCTATAGATGGTCCCATGGGAATTCTGATATCCTTTTTACCAATAAAGACCTAGAAAAACGTATCATTCTCTCAATGGGTCTAAGAAAAACAAGTACTAAAGTAAGACAAGAAAACTTGCCAAAGGTATGAAAATATATTTAGCAAGAAATGTAAAACACTTGGTATAATATTAGATCTTAGGGTTCCTAGTATTTTATTATTTTTTTTCAGTTTGTAAGAACTACAGCTGTAGAATGTTTGCTAGTAGATCTGTAAGTACAAGAAAGAGTGAGATGAGCAAGCTGGCAATCTGTAATCACAAAGAGAGATTCAGGCTTAAAAATGTGCTAGGAGGTCCATGACAAGAAAAGTTGAATAAAAGGTTTTAAGTTTCTCATTCAATCCAGTCCCTTTTAATAAGTCAAAGTATTTAGCAATCAATTCTATCAGGATAGAAAATAAAATAACCTAAGTTGATACAATCTTTCTTAAGCAAATAGAGACCAGACCTACAGGAGCAAGGAAACAAGGACTGTAAAACTCTTATTCACAACACATCTTTGTCTGAGATATCTCGTCAGTTTATGTAGGAAACCGTATCACTTATTGGTAGTGGAAAACCCTCCCTAGCGTTCAGGGCTAAACCATCTGAGTCTTCTGGCTTCTGGCTTTGACCGGTCACTCTAGGCCACAAACTTTTCTAGAAATGCTAATAAACACAAATCCATATTTTTAGAATGGTAGAAAATACAGAAACAGAAGTATTTAAGCCAGGCTTAAACTAAAGCAGCTTATCTCCATTTTATAAATCCCAACACTGAAGACTTCCCTATATGTCTTCTTCTACCTCCGCACTCAGAGAGGAGTGTTCTTCCAGTCGAGATACCGTATAATGCTCAGCCACTGAATATCTTCTACCTGCAAGTTTTATCAGGATTTGGAGCCTATATCACAATTCTCCTGTAGCAGTGAAGTAAAGTCAGATGCAAATGCTTTCTCAGTATGAGATAGCCCTGCTGCAGTTAGACAAATACATTCAAATGTTAATGTCCCTTGGGTCTAGGAGTGTATTTGGGCATCTCTTTCCATGGTATGTAACCATAAAAAACATGCACATTTGAGAACCTAATAGTTTTTCATTATGATAGAAATTCGAAACAGTAAAATCTTCTTACACAGAAAATAGGCAGAGCCTGAACAGTGACTCTGGCGGTTTTCGTTTTTTTAACCAAGTCAACCAACAAAGGAAGGCCTGTACTCATCAGAATGAGAAAGTATTTCGGCCCCCGTTCCTATTTAGCCCTTGACCTCAAATGTGACTGACAAGTGGAATAGTGATTTGGGAATGCGAGCAGACACCTGTCCACTGAGGAATGGACTGGAGCCAACAGCTCATTACACAGAAAACTACTAAACAGCCATTGTAAAACAACGACTTTTCATCACCTGGGTCAGATACAAACCAATAACCTAGAGGTGAAAGGCTGTCCATCAAATTCCAGTTCCCACTTCCCAGGTCCATTCATTTCCATCTATTCAATTTTAAGGACTCTCCTCTATAGGTTTGTGCGAAAGAGGCCATGTGATTCAATAGAGTTCAGACTGTTATTATTTATGGGATGAACTGAAAGGATTATAGATTCGATCACAATTAAGTTCTCCCCTAATGAATCTGCTGGCTTTAAATAATCTTCTCAAAGTGCACATCACTTTTCTTTTCTCCTTAGACGCTCTTGAGAGAAGGCACACTGGGTGATTTCAATGGTAGATACTCTCAGCCCTGAAGTGGATTTGACATGTAGACGAGCCTGTTAAGCCCAAGACTGTGAAGTCCACACTAGTTGCAGTGTTCCTGATGTGTGAGCACGTATTCATAAATTAGCAGCCCAAGTGTTTAATTTTCATGCAAGTACTTATGTGTTTACTAAAGATTAGCATTTTAATTAGCCTATATTTTTCTCACAGACAATTGGCACAAAATAGTATTTGCAGATACCTGACTAAGAGGATGCAAAGTGAAAGAAAGAAAGAAAGAAAGAAAGAAAGAAAGAAAGAGAAAAGAAAAAAAAGGAGGGGTGTCACACAGCTTTATTCAAAAATTCTAATTAGTTAGTCATTCCTTTAGCATGAAAGAAAATGACACGGAGTGTAAGTTAGTAACCACTGAGATTGTGTACGGCTGGTCTGGTTTGAGGTTTGGTTTTTTATTTTACTTATATATTGGTTATTTTGGTGGGTTTTTTCTTCTCAATTAGAACTCTCTATAGAGAGTTCAGCAAAAGTCTTTTCTCTCAGACCTCTTTGTATTGTGTATTTGGGTCATGCTTGGAATATTAAACATTTTTTCTCTTCCATTTTAAGTTCTGATAGTGTTAAAATTATGAAGTGGCTTTAAGTTAGCTAATTTCTAAGAGACATCAAAAGAAAATGAGCTACTTCAGCTCTGTCTAAAGGCTTTCTGCTGTGGTTGGGTAAAATCTTTGCCATGAGACTCTCTTAATGGAACGCCTGAAGATATGGAAAAGTTGCTGAAAACACAACCCAAAAGCCTCCCCAAAACACCAGAGTCTTCATCTGGAAATGCCCACAGTGATGGCCAGTGCAACAAAGTTAATCCCTTAGGATTCCTCCCAAGATTGTTTCACAGATGCAAAGGAAGTAATTCAAAGGCTGGGTGTTGTCATCATGGAGCAAATCAAAATCATCACAGAGCAAACCAAACCAAGTGTGACTTCACTTTCTCTCCGTTACCAGGTCATTAAAATATAAAGCTTTTTAAAATTCCTCTAGCTTTTCTGCTTTTTCCAGGTACAACTCTTTCTTCTATTCTCTACTTCGGTGGGTTTTTTTTTTCATTTTGTTCAATAATATTTCCTAGTTTGATATATAATCTTGTTCTGATATTACTCCCCCCAAAAAATAACAGTGTGCGATTTATACTTGTTTCATAAATTTTTTCATACAAATTTTCTAAAACTTGGGGAAGTTTTAGCATGCTTGAGAGGCATTACTATATGTTCACAAATAATTTGTTTCAGATGGTCTAGAATTTATGCAACAACCACCAGGGTTTTAACAGGAAAAGTGAGTTTTTTTAAAGAATGTATCTTTAACTGCATAAAACTTAATTTTTATTTTGCGTTATCTTTTTTCCATGTGATGGTTAATTTGAAGGAAAAAAAGAAAGATGGTTTTAAAAACTGGCACCAAAGAGATAAGCATGCAAGTAGCCTATGTAAATGTCATATAGACTCTTAAACTGTATAATGGAATCGGATCATCTTCTTTGTCAAAGTTATGACTAGATGTCACATACATATTTTTATGGCATTATAGATAACCATGTGGTGTTATTATAACATGTAACATGACATTTGACAGACATTAAATAGCTCTCTGAAGTGAAGAGGGCACAAAGACAAGAGTCATCAAAATTCTTATGAAAAATAGAATAAACAAAACAAATGAAAGGGCAAATGATTAAAAAGGGAATAGTTATTATGATCTCTCTTTCATTTCATAAGATCACTCAGAAAATAAAGCTTCTGACTTTTGGGACTTTCAATATTATTTTTAAAAATTTAAATGTCTGGGGGAAATTTCAACCCCATTGTGATGACCCCAGCTACTTTACAAAGGACAGTGACCTCCTATTTCTAGCAATGATGGGAAATTTTTCCATACAAGTGAAGCTTGATATCAAAACCTTTTTTGGTTGACTTCAACTCTTTTTATAAAATTCCTTCTGAAATTTACTTCATACTTCCTTACCTTCTCATACATGTACGTCCTCATACATACATGTATGTATGTATGTTTATCTCTTTTGGTTTTCAGCTGTCCCTACTTACTGCTATCAATATTCCTATGTCCCATAATAACTTCTATATTCTAATTTCAAATTCTAATTGGCTGGAAAACCAATAGCCTGACTTTGGAATTAAGTGAGCTAATGATGATGCATTCTTCTTACCTCTAATATGTGAAATATAATGCAAAAACATGTTGACATCTATGTTTGCTTTTCAAAAATTTCTCTACTCTTCCTCTTAGCTGCATCCCCCATCAGTTTCAGTAGATGAATGAATGATCTCTAGATAAAACAGGTGTTCCTAATATTGAAATATTCAAACCTCTATAAGAGTCTGTAGAAAAAACAACAACAACAACAAAAACAACTAGGAAAGTTAAATTCAATACACTGCCTTCTGACTACTTACTTGATCTGGTCATTTTTAACCTCTGAAGAGTCAACCACACCATGATCTTCTTTTCCTGCTACCTTATAGACAATCACTAGTTAACAAAAGGTTCCTATTTTAGTATTAAGAAAAAAATCTAGCTCTGACTGAAATAAATCTTAATCTGCTGCCCATGCATCATTCACTTTTAAACTACTGAAGGACACTTTGGTACCTATGCTAAGAAAACATAAAAGACACAACCAGTGACAAAACATTGTGTGTTCAGGCAGTCTGCACCTGTTTATGGTCTACATAGCTTAGACATTTTGACCCGTCTCTGCAAATGAATATGAAAGTGCTAGGAACTCAAAACTAAAACTCTTATGAGACAACCCTTCTTAAGACCCTAGGCATTATGTGGTCCATAAAATAAAGCATCAATTATTTTTTCTCTAAACACAAATAATTTCTCATGTAAGATGACCATGAGCAATTCAAAAGGCTCTCTACGATGAAATGCTTATCAGAGAGATAGAGAAATCTGCCAAATTTACATAAGAAACAAAATGAATAAATGTTTGGAAATACAAAAATAGCTAAGTGCCCTATATAACACCACTTTGTGGCCAGACTAATTATTTGTCATCTTTCTGACTCAGTTTCTTCTTCATCTGTGGAGATGGAACTACTTAGAAAGGGACAATGCTGGTATTGTCTACTCTGCAGGGTTGTTTGGGGAGTTAATGACTGAGTGAAAGTCTTGTGAATTTATCATTTCAAATGAGATAATATATGCAAAAGGGCACTGAAAACTTGTTGAGCATTATAGTAATGATTAAAATCAGTATAAAAGAAGTTAGTTATCTGTAAAATATACTTTGATGCAGACACACGCTGGATGTAAATATTTCACTGCTTTATGCCATTTCTATGCATAAAATTTTAATTGTAAATGTTAGAAAAGTTATCTCACACAGAAAGTATGTACCAAAAAAATAGTATTGATAAAAATTTGAAATGAATCCCAGCAGTAACAGCAGTAAGAATGTGAGGGCAATAAAATGTGAAAGTAAACCTCTTAAGGATGTCTCCAAAACCTTCATAAAACTTCAAAAACAGATTCGATCATTTTAACAATTAAAAAGAAATTGCTTCTGATAAAAGGACAAAGAACAGTTCCAAAAAATAAGTTGATCGAGGTTCTGTTTTCTCTAGGAATATATTAATTCTTCTAGTGAGTATTCCATGAAAGACTACTACACGCACCTTTCCAATACCTCCTGTTCTTTTTTGGGGTCTCAAAATAGGTATCAATCCCTCAGGAGACCTTCCCTAGAGTGTTCTTTCTGAGAACAGTCTGCATTTCTTCTATCACAGCATTTCTCACATCTTAAGGCAAATGCTTCTTTCACTCCCCCAATGGACGGTAGCTCTAAAAAGGCTGAGTTCTCTGTCTTGTTTGCAGTGTCAAAAAAATATTTGCTGAATTAATAAACAATAGGCCTTGTGCTAGAAAATGGGAATGCAAAGAATACAACATGGCCCCTGACCTCAAGGAGCTAGCAGTCCAAACAAACAATGGTAACACCCATGGTAAGTGGAATGAAAGAGGGTCCCCTGGGGTAGGGAGAGCAGGATGTCAAGGGACATTTTCTGGACAAATGGAGTAGGGAGAACAGAGAGCCAACCAGCAAGTCACAGAGCCCATCTGGATGATATTCTCCTCATAATAGAATTCTAGGAAATTTTAAATTGAGATCATAAGTGTCAACATAAATATTTAGAATTGAGTTACATGAAAAACTGAGTTTCAAAAAGCTGAAAGAGACATTTTAGAACTGCATGTCTAAACTGTGTTTCTCAGAACACAAGCGTTCTGGTGTAACATGAATGGTTATTTAGTAAAGAAAAAATAAGAGTTCCACAAATATATTTGAGAAATATTACATAGTTTACCCCAACAGGAGGATTCACAGGGCTTCTTAGATTATTACAGGCTCTAAGTAGCCCTCTGGGAAAGAATCTTCCTAAATTTTCTTTGAGTCAGGTTTTCCAGAATGACTTCAGCAGGAAGCCCTTCTTTCAGAGACCACCACCGCCATCTCAATGGATGTGATTTGAAAACACTGATCTAGACATGCATAAGTTAGTTACATGTTACCTTCTTCATCGATAATATATCATGTAAATTATTGCTTTGTTAGACTATGATATTTCACAAAGTGCATGAAGCATCAGTGACAGTCACCTCAGAAACTATACTAGTGCTTTTAGATCTAATTATCTAGATCAGTCATCACTTTTTCATATACTTATAAAGGAGAGGGTTAACCATGGTTAACCCTATATAAATTTTACGGTATTATATATATAGTATTTATACGTATGTATATACATATACAAGTCCCCACTTCCACCTTTATCTCTAATACTGAGAAAACAGAGGCACGTTATCAGTGACTTCCCATGGAACACTGAGCAAGTCCTTCATGGTCTGGTCTTTATGAGAAATGGAAGGGCTGACTTGGATGGTCTCTGACTAGTCTGGCATCGCGATCATCCTACATTGATGCTTTAATATACATTTTCCCTTTCCATAGCCAATTTTTATCAATAAAAATGTGATGTTAATTTTTAATTGTTTCTTTTCATTCTAATCACCCCTTCACGGTTAACAAAAGGGTATGGTGTATAGAAACATTTTATTTTGTTTCTGAGACAGAGAGGGCGCAAGTAAGTGAGGGGCAGAGAGAGAGAGAGAGAGAGAGAGAGAGAGAGAGAATCCCAGGAGGGACAGTCCCATGAGGCAGAGAGAGAGAGAGAAACAGGGCTAACCCAATGTGGGGCCTGTGTTTCACCCGAAGCAAGCTCAAACTCATGAACAGTGAGATCATGACCTGAACCAAAGTCAGTTGCTTAACAACTGAGCCACCCAGGCACCCAGATAGAAATGTTTTCAAAGAGCTTTTGATCTCTTAACTGATTGCCTATTCCTGTGTAATAGCTATGTTCCAAATGTCAATCCACAGTGGGGCTGTTATTTTTGCTTGTGTAGGAAAATTCTTTATATTTCTAACAGTAAGCCAAACCACTGAACATTTTTAGTTTCACTTCACTTCAATTCTGGAAAAAACTATATTTGTTCCATTACAGTCTCTAAGAGTAGATTACATAATGTATTCCTATATTAAGTTATAAATTGAACATTTAATCATGTTTGCACAGAAAATCAGGAACATGTCTTCAGCGGATAGGAAAATTTAAAAGAGCCCTTTAAGTATAGGTTTTGTATCATCCAAAAGACAGCATTTAGTTTCTCAGAGATGATCACTCTTTTTCTGAAGATTCCAGGAGATAACATTAAAAGACAAAAGCTATAAGGGCTCTAGAAATCCCCCAAGCTGAAAATGTAGTGAAGACTTCAGAGAGCCAAGACAAAATCTAAAGAAGCAAAGCACAACCAGTAGGCAGAGAGTAATTAACTGGATGAGAGGAATGATCCTCATTATCCACTCAACTGACAGTTGGGATGACAAACTCATGTTTAGGCAAATTGTGGTAACAGTGATTCTTGAATATTTACAGATTATGAGTCTCAAAGCTGAAAAAGTTAGGGTTGATGCATTTGAGTCCCATAAAAGAACATTACACTCTATTGCATCCCTGTGAAGGCAAGGCAGGTAAAGTCCATATGCCCTCCCACTGTGAGTGTGTGTTGGGGGGGGGGGTGGTTTTTGTTTTGTTTTGTTTTGTTTTGTTTTTTTAGAGTTCCATGCTTGGAAGAAGGAATAAAATTTTGATTCTGGCCCATAAATCCAAAGTGGTTTTTCAAGGTTTACAAATCTTACTCTTTTTGAATTACAGCTCTGCCCTGCTTTGGCATTGGAAGGCATTCATGACTGCTATCAAGGTAAGATAGAAATTGATGGATTGAAAGACCATGTTTCTTTAGCCTGTGTCATTTGGAGTTTGCTGGAGAGAGCTGGGATTTATTATGTGCTCATTAGTTCTAGGACTATGGGGCCATGGTTGGTGCCTCTTATGTTATGTTAATGAATCTCCCGGATTTATTTACACGAGGTGTTAGAGGTGAGAAAACCTGGCTAATCCTCAATGTAACTGAAATAATCTGCATCTTACCAGAGTTCTCTTTTAAAAGTAGCATTGTTTAAGACTTTGAATTCTTCCACGTTTGCCATATTCAGAAATAATGTGGTAGTAAAGAATGCCTAGCATTGTCAAAGAAAAAAAATAGGGATACTGATATTGAAAATTTTAAGGGAAAATAGATGTTCTAAGAGTAAATGATTGTCTTTGAAAAAATTTGCCCTATAAAAAGATTAGAGAAAAGCTACACCCACTTTGGTGCAAAGAATCATCTGAGAGGTAAAAGATCTCAAAAGGAAGAAGAGTCCGTTAACAACTAGTCTAGCCAAGAAAGGTAGTTAAGCGCTGCAGGGTAGAGTTTAAGAGCCAGTAGGAAACAGGTGCCTGCCCAGAAGGGCAATTAGAGAGGCCTCAGCAGAATGGCTCTGGAACCAAGTTTAAATGGTGGAAGAAATTTCTTGGTGAGTTTATCTTTAAGATAAGATAATAGTTGCAAATCATAAAGAAACTGGAAAGCGATGAAACTATTAAAAGCAGAAATGAGTTATGAAGCACTAAAAGTCATGCAGTGGATTCCATGGTCTTAGAAAACCATAGGCCAAGGCTAATCTACTTATACCCAGAGAGCCTGGCATGTGTTTTCAAACAGCCTGAAACCGAAACAGGGAGTTAGAGACTATACAGAAAATGGGAGACAAGTCAAATAGCATGGTCTACAACAATGGCTCTTGACCTTTTTTGTCGCTGTTTCAATCACCCAGGAATCTTTTCACACATACTGAAGCCCAACCCTCAGAAATTTGGATTTGGGATCCAAGTTGGGGCCCCAGGCATCCCTGTTTTTTAAAGGCTCCAAACGGATCCCCAAAGTGCTGCTGGGGCTGAGAATCCCCAGGTGGTAGCAAGGGATTCTTCAAGTTGAAATATCATCATTTTCAGAAATAACCAACTGGCAAAAGGGATTGCCCTAAATATTCAGAGTCAGAATCCAGCTAGCTCTCACCTGCCTTTCTTGGCTTATTTTGCATGCACTCCTCAAGTAACCATTTTGCCTACCGTTCTCCAAATACAGTGTTTTCATGCCTCCACCATTCTTTCATGATGCCTCTTCTGCTCCTATGACATTTTACCTGCCCTGCTTCCTCTTCACCAGCTAGTGAATTGTACTGCCTAGAAATAGCATTTGAAAGTCACCTTTTCAGTGATGTTTTCTCAGGAGTCTTCTATCCCTGTCTCTACGATTCCATAGCACTTTATTCATTCCAAAAGCTTACCACTTCCTGTTGCACTATAGTTCAGTATTCAGTCTGCCATATCCCCAAGACTAGCTACAACACTCACAACTTGTGCTGATGGCTTGTCCTTAGGCAGCCAAATTTTGAAACTATAACCCGGCTTTGTCTGCCACAGCTGATCAGGGCAAGCACCTGATCCAAGACAATCATCCCACAGGATAAGCAGTGACCTATGAGCCAGGATTCAATGGCAGTTCCACCAGATTCCAAAATCTGTGCTCTCTGCTCTATGTTCCAAGGCCAGCTTATTTTGGGTAATAAAATTATCTATAATAAGGGGATGGGGGATGGATCATTAAAAATAACACGTTTATCATAGAAAATCTAGAAAATAAAAACCAACTAAAATAAAATTTAGATGACCCATAATCCCCAAATTCAGACACAATTAAATTATTAGCTTTTGGGATATATAGATATAAAACTTTACACACGCACACATACTATATATATATATATATATATATATATATATATACAAAAAAACATTATTGTATAAAAATGTTACATATAAAAATAATTTTATATCTATATATCCCTAAAATCAACATGTATATATGGAGGAATGTAGTTATGAGGAACTGCTCATATATAGTTATATAATGAGGAAAAGATTTTTTAATTATACATATAATTAACTCTTTAGGGAATGAAATATTCTTTTATAAGATAATTCAAAATACTATATAATATGGGGCACCTGGGTGGCTCAGTCAGTTAAGCATCTGACTTCAGCTCAGGTCACGAACTTGCAGTTCCTGAGCTCCAGCCCCTTCTCAGACTCTGTGCCGACAGCCCTGAGCCTGGAGCCTGCTTCAGATTCTGTGTTTCCCTCTCTCTCTGCCCCTCCCCCCCCCTCTCTCTCTCTCAAAAATAAAGATTTAAAAAGTTAATAAAAGATACTATATAGTAGTGTGTATTATAAAGTTACTATGACTTACTATTGGACATTTACACTAGGTACAATTTTTATAAGTAATACTGCAATAAATATTGTGGTTAAATCTTTGTATTTATTCTTAGCCATTTTAAAAGATCTATTAATAAAAACTGAATTCTGGGTAAAAGACTGTACATTCAGGACTTTTTTTTTTTTTAGTTTATTTATTTTGAGACAGCAAGAGCAGGTGCTTGCATAGGGGAGGGGTAGAGAAGGAGGGAGAGAGAGAGAATCCCAAGCAGGCGACGCACTGTCAGCATGGACTCTGACTTGGGACTTGAACTCATGAACTGTGAGATCATGCCTTGAGCCTAAATCAAGACTCAGATGCTTTAACCCGCTGAGCCACCCAGGTGCCCCACTTTCAGGACTTGTCTGCAAATTGATTAGCTTCCAAAAGGCCTGCATGCCCATTTCCCCACATTTTCTTCAACACTTGTGCAAACATTTTTGGCCTGTTTTCTTAGGCAAAAATTACATCGCATCGTTTTAGTTTTAATTTCTTTGATTATTAGTGACTTTGAGCATTTTTCTTTTTCTTTTGAGGGAAGTCATTTGTATTCATTTTAAATTTCTTACTTATTCCTTTTGCTTTTTTTGTCCTGAATTGTTTTACTTCTTGATTTTTAAAAGCTCATTATGCAGCAGTGCCATATATGTGGAAACATTTTTTTCCTTATTTCATAACTTACCGCTTTGTCTTATTGAAGATGTTTTCTGATCTGCAGAAGATTTTGTTTGCCATGGAGCTAAATCTATCAACTTCTGTGTTAGCGTCTGCTTGGGGATCATGCTTAAGAAGATTTTCCTTGCCCCCAAATAATACAAATATGCACCTCGTATTCTCATATAATTTTAAGTCCTCATTGTTAATCTTTACATTTTTTATCATTTGGAATTGATTTTTATGTATGATGAAAAAGAAATGTAGCTGCATTTTTCCCCAAATAGTTCACAGTTCTCATAACATAACATCAGTAATTTCAAATGGTAATTTTATTATATATTAAAATTATATTAAAGTCTTATGTATACATATCAGGATGTTTCTGATTTTTCTAGGTTTTTAGTTATGTCCTATGAATCTGTCTACATTTCTGTGCTGACCCACTCCGCTAATCATTGTAGTCTTGCCAAATTATTAAGTATCATTTAAAGTATCCCCCCTTATTAATACTTTTTTTAAAAAATTAACTATTACTGCCTTCTTGTCCTTGAACATAAATTAGAATGCCATAAAAACGCCTGTGATGCTTTAGCTTAAATATAATTAGATTTAGAAATTAACTTGAGATATAGCACCCCATCTCTATCTTCATCATTGAGGTCAGCGCCTAGAACACAGCAAGTGCTAAATGTTGCTTGATTTAAGCAGATCAATGAATTTTTGGTTTCAGTTTGGACAGTATGTTAGGTGTGTCCCCTACAAGGATATAAAGTATATATCCATGGTTATATATCTTTATTTCTATTTATCTTTATATCTGTATCAATAGAAGTACCAAACCAAACTGGCATGATTCTCCTGGACTGCATAAGATTAAATAATTTATTAAGTTCTTTGATGTTGGTCTTCAAGGCAAAGGCCAAATTCTTCTGTTATTACTGGGCTCTTTCTAGAGTTAAAATATATGGAAATTAAATTAATCCCACTAACTCAGATATGAAAGAATAGTATTCTTAGTGAGGTAAGCAGAACTCTTCCCTGGCACAGACACACCTTCTCCAAGTAGCCAAACACTAACCCAGTAATTCCCCCTTATCCACAGGGGATATATTCCAAGGCCCCCACTGAATGCCTCAAATGCAGATAGGACGAAACTCTCTCTATATTGTTTTTTCCTATACATACATACCTATGACCAAGTTTAATTTATAAATTCTGCACAGTAAGACATTAACAACAATAACAAAATACAGATTTTCCTTGATTTATGATAAGGTTACATCCCAGTCTACCATCATAAGTTGAAAATTAACTTGAAAATGCATTTAATGCATCTAACCTACCTAACATCATAGCTTGGCTTAGCCTACCTTAAATATGCTCAGAACACTAGACTACAGCTGGGCAACATCATCTACCCCTTTTATACTAAAGTGTTGAACAGCTCATGTAATTTATTGAGTATGGTAAAGGAGGTGTAGAGTGGGTGTATGGGTACAGAATGGTTGGAAGTGTATGAGTTGTTTACCCCCCTGCACACGTGGCTTATTGAGAGCTGCGGCTCGCTGCTGCCTGCATCATGAGACAGTATTGCACTGCTTATCACCGGCCCGGGAAAAGATCAAAATTCAAAATTTAAAGCTAAGTTTCTACTGAATACGTATCACTTTCTCACCAGTGCAAAACTGAAAGATCATTAGGTCAAACCATTACAATTCAAGGACTATTGGTATAATAATTATAACAATAAGCTGGAATAAAAGTTATATAAATGTGGTCTCTCTCAAAATATCTTATTATACTTTACTCACCCTTCTTGGGATGATGTGAGATGGTAAAAGGCCTACGTGGACACGGAGTGAGGTGAATGAGGCAGGCATTGGGTCATAGAGGTAGGCTACTATTGACTTTCTGAAGATTCGTCAGAAGGATCAAATGGTTCCTCCACGCCCCCTGCTCCAGGTAACCATGGGTAACTGAAACCACAGCAAAAGCCAAACAGGGGAAAGCGAAACCACAGATGCCTACTTCGCTGAAGGACTTTTGCAGATGTAATTAATTCCCAAATCAGTTGACTTTAGAATGACTAACCTCAGTGGGGCCAACCCAATTAGCCGAGCTCTTAAAAAGAGACAGAGCTTTTCCTAAATAAAAGAGATTCAAGGGGTGCCTGGGTGGCTCAATCGGTCAAGTGGTGGACTCTTGATTTCAGCTCAGGTCATGATCTCCTGGTTCATGAGTTCAGCCCTTCCAGAGGCTCTGCACAGAGCCTACTTGGGATTCTCTCCCCTCCCTCCCTCTCCCTCTGCCTCACTCTCTTCTCTGCCCCTCCCCTACTTGTGCAAGCACATGCACACTCTCTCTCAAAATAAATGGATACACTTTTTTTAAAAAAAGATTCAAAAGGTAAAAGGAATCTTCTACAACATAGAATCTCCACTGCTGATTTAAAGACAGAAGAGCCACATGGCAAGGAATGTGGAAGCCTCTAGGGATCTGAAAGCAGCCTCCAGGTGTCAGCCAGCAAGGAAATATAATCTTCAGCCCCATAACCACAAGGCACTGATGTCTGCCACAACCATAGCAGAACGCAGCTATGGAAGAATGCAGCACACAAACCCCTCAATTTTAGGCTTCTGAGACCCTGAGTGAAAAATCCAGTCTTGCTGTGACAGACTTTGGACCTGCAGAACTGCTAGGTAACCATTTTAACTGTTAGATTAAAAATGGATGTTATCTTCAGCCACAAGGTTTGTGGTCATTTGTTATACAGTGGTAGAAAACAACTATACTTGAATTGCAGCTTAACTCATATATCATTGAATCCCAGATCTGAAGGTATTAATATGACTTAAATTCACAGATAACTAACTTACCTTATTGGTCAGAATTGGGTAAATCAAGAATCACTATCGAAAGCAATATAGAATATTTGCAGTAAGGCAAATTGCAGTAGTCTAGAAGGGGCTCAGTAATGCATATTGCCATTATAATAACAGTTTGTATGTGTCAATGGTAACCATTATATTTTAATATCTTTAATAATGAAAGGCAACATTGGAGCAGAAAAAAAAAATCTCAGGTTGTCTGGGTGGCTCAGTCAGTTAAGCATCTGACTTTGTGCTCAGGTTATGATATCACGGTTTGTCAGTTCAAGCCCCACATCGGGCTCTGTGCTGACAGCTCAGAGCCTGGAGCCTGCTTTGGATTCTGTGTCTCCCTCTCTCTCTGCCCCTCTCCCACTTGTGTTCTCTCTCTCTCTCTCTCTCTCGCTCTCTCTCTCTCTCTCTCTCTCTCTCAAAAATGAATAAACATGAAAAAAAACTTTTTTAAATAAAAAAAAACAAAACCCTGTGTTCAGTACTCAGCCAAGGCTTTGTCTGGTAAATGTTTTGAAGTTGTCTCTTATCTACATTCTGTACTGTACCATGGTCTACCTCATTTTCTGATGCAACCTGGAGAACAAACACTGGGGAAGTGTCAGTCACACTTTCGTGTAAAATGTGTTTCTACAATAGTGGCATCTCAGTGGCTCCTTAGGCCCCTCCAAACATGTGATTGACAAAAGCCACTATTCAGGAAGGCCCTCACCTGCTCCATACAGTAGAAGTGGAAATAGTAGAAGAGTTCCATTTCTATTTAAAGAATAAAAGTGTTTTTAAGGTTTCACCTTGAAATGATTTCAGTCTTGCTATATGGGAAAATGCAGAAGCAGATACACTAATACATAAGCTATCACAGAATCAGAGAGCAGAGCTGACCTATTCTTTTGAGCAGAGAAGTATCTCTCCTAACATACACACGTGGCATGTGTGTGCACATGTGGCAACTCAACAAAACCTGGATGAAAAAGAAAACGATTATGGAAAAGTTGGGCATATAAGGACATTATTCCCTTTACACAAAGAATGCTTCATTCTTTTAGGACAGCTCCAAAAACATGGCTTCGTTGTGTTTCAAACAAGGTTATTTTTTATAGTGGCAAGTTCACGCTTTCTCCCTTGGTAGAATAGTTCTGAAAATAAAAGAACTTGCTGTAGCCTACATTCCATGTATCAGTAAAGAACAGTATAGCCTCTAGTCAATGACCTTAACCTCTCTTCTTCATTTGCTGGCCTTTTATGGGGATTAGTAACTCTCTGAGTTGAGTCTCTATAATAGCTTATCACCTTTGGCAATGGAAAATCAGGGCTTAGAATCCTCTTTTGAAAGGATGAACACAAATATCATCTTTACAGTACAAGTACTAGTACAGCCTGATATGTATAAGAAATCTCTTAAGCTTCTGTACCCCCTTCATGCTAGCTCCTGAAATCAAAAAGTTACTTCACTCTGGCTTTCAGCTAAATTGCGCCTATAAGATCTAGCCCAATAACCAATACCAGGCCAGCCAAAGAAAGATCCTGTTGCATGCAGACTACCTTCATAATTTCAGTACTTCACATGTCACCAAATCTAGAATGAATCATGGTATTCCGGTAAACTCATGGTATGACTCTGGAGTTACTGTAAACATAGCTTTTTCAAAAACCATCATGCTATAATAATGCCTTCAATGACATGTTTAAGTAAATAACAAAAGGAAGCAAAATTCAACTTGGGTGAGAATTTTTTTTCCTAATATTTTTTAAATCTAAATTGAGTCTAAATCACATAATCACATTGACATGGGTGTTGAGTCCAAGGAAAAATTTTAAAACATTCTCCATATTACATTTCAGTTGATTTTTTCTAAGGAGGAAATTGAAAAAAGCTTGGTCTTTTTTTCTCTCCAAAATCCTTGGTGGAGGATGGACGATGGTAATGGGAGAGATAACAAAGAGATTACTTGGTTTGAAAATCTACCACCGAGCAATGCAGACCTGAAGAGGCTATGAGAGCCTCACAAGCTAACTCCCAGAGATCCTGGAAAGCTGTTTGAAATTCAAGGCTATTTCTTTTTTTTTTTTTAACATAACTGAAATAATGCCTGTTCTATATTTATGACCATTTCCTTGACAATCTGGGAGAATCTGTGCTTTGGGCCAAAAATTGACTTTCAACAACACTGCTTCCTGATGGAACTTGAAATAATGCCTCCATGTCTCCTGAATATCTTACAATGACATCTGGAACAATGGAAAAAGAGAATCACAAGTAAATTGGCACCAGGAAGGTGATCCCCTAAGGAACCTGGCTATTCACACTAATAAACTGAAGTATAATAATGTCACTCTTTAGAGATCATGTCTTTTAAAGAATAACCTACTTTAAACGAAATCATGCACAGAAGTAAGAGGGATCATACATTTTTGTACATTTGTGTCAAGACCTTCGGTACATGATCTCATTTAGTTGTCACAATATCCCTGACAGGATAAATAATACTATCCTCGCTTTATAGCAGAGGAAATGGAGGCACAGGAAGGTTAAATAACTTGTCTATAGTCATACAGTCTATGAGGTGCCTGGCTGGCTGGGTTGGTGGAGCATGTGACTCTTGATCTCCAGGTCATGAGGTTTGAGCCCCATATTGGGTGTGGAGCCTACTAAAAAGAAACAAACAAAGAAACAAATGAATGAACAAACAAAACTTATAGTCTTACAGTCTATAAATGGCAGATTCAAAGTTTAACTCATAATCTCCTGCTCTTAATTTTATAATATGAATAAAGATTTTCTTCTTTATTCTTACAGAATAAAGGTCTCACCCAAGTAAAGTCTAACACATATAATAGAAGTCCATGCATAAGCCATTCACAGGGCATCAGATCAGAGAATTAGAGGAATACATCTGTTCTCAGGTCAGAATAGGAAAAGGAACGCAAACTGCAATAAATTACACCAAGTAGTGATAATGAATAAAGAATCAAAGATACCAATTGAAAGAAATGGAGAAGACAGCAACAAATACACTATAAATTAATTAATTAATTAATTAATGATGAAATAGATTTTTAAAGCAAAAAATATAACACTGTTCTTAATTTTTTTTCTCTTTTAATTCCTCTGCCCTACCATGTTATCTTGAAATAGGATGACTACATATTTTATCAAATTGGGATAGTTTTGAAAGTCAAAGGAGGCTCTATTAAAAATTATCCTGGTTTAACAAGAACTTTAAACACTGTGACAATGAAGGATGATGAGAAGTTTCATTCTATGGCAAATAGTTCCTTTTGGAGTAGGGCTGGTTGTAAGCAAAATACACCTTTCTTCTATCTTTAGGGCCACAAAACTTCCCTACAATGTCTAGTTTTCCCCCTAAAGCTGGCTTCCTGTGACTACCAAAATGTACCTTTTAGGGGAAAAGATCTTATGAGGCATTAGTGACTGGATATATGACCATCCCAGGAGTATTTACATTTTAACATAAAACTATTTCATAAACTAAAGGAATGAATTTCTGACTGTAAAGTATCAGGTATAAGCAGCACCCATATTTGGGGAAGCCAAGAGGCTCCTTGGCACCTGTTAAAAAGTCCCATCCACAAGCCAGAGAAGCCCTACTTATCAAGTCACCTTCAGCCATAAATATAAGTGAAACTAACTCCAGGGATATGTCTTTATGAAAGACCAAGGTTATCAGAAAACAGACATTAAGTCATTCAACTGAAGTTGTAAAATGTAAGCCAGAGGAAACCTTGTAGATCTCAGCTCTCAATATTTTTTTTCTATTCACAATGTGAAAAGTTGTCATCAGAAAAATGGTCATGGTTCATAACTGTCCTTGTTGGAGAAAGCCTGAATGCCCCACCAAAATGAATCAATCAGTCTAAAAGAGGATTATGAGATCAGAGTAATCATAGGCACAAATGAATAGGTATTTACCTAGGACCATGGTGGCACAGAAAAGTCATTGAGGCATGTTTAATAAATTCAGTAAAGAATGAATGAGTGAACTAACAAGTGATATAAGTGAACCTATGACAAGAGATTAGATCAGGCCTCTACCCAGATCATCTGACTTCAAGTTAAGTACTCTTTTGACTGCATAAGACAATCCCCAGCTCTGAAAAGTAATAGCATTATACAGAGGATAGTAGCTATTTAAACAAAGCAAAATAAAATCTGCAATCAATAAAATCTTCCCTTGAAGTGGAAACAGTAGAGAATATAAGAAATGGATGGAGAGAAATTGGGGTTTAGAGATGAACGCATTCAGGAACTAGAAAGCAAGAGTCACTTCTGGGATTAGAAAGACAAATGAAAAAAAAAATAGTATGTCTTAAAAATGGGGCAAGGATGTAAAGAAGACTGAGGAGAAAACAGAGAAGACAAAAAAGAGTACTTTTTGTTTTTATTTTTATTCAGTAACTAGAAAGTGAATGTTTCCATCAAAAAATAATTAAATGAAGCCACATGACAGAGTTACAAACAACAGGGTCTGGAGAAAAGGAAGAGAGTGGAATCGATGCTGAGGAATGGAGATGTACAAAGTTATAAGCCATAGGAGGAACAGAGGAAGAGGTACAGCCTCAAAATATATGAGGGTTGATAAAGGAACGCAGAATCTGCAAAGGAAATGTGACTTGAAGTAACCGATAACCAACAGAACCTATCAGAGAGAAAATCCAAGCATGACATTTTAAAATTAAGCATAATTAGAAGGAAGGAAAGCAAACATCAGAAGTGATAAGGCAAATACACAAGACCATGTACATACACACACACACACACACACACACACACACACACACAAATAATGGTAAAAGAACAAAGGGAAGAAAGGAGAAAAAATAAGGGGAAAAGAAATCAAAGAAAACAGAGTAAGTTTTTTTTTCTTTAGAAAATTCTATCCTAAAACTTCCCATCTCCATCCATACACACACTCTGCAAAGAACCAGACACACAACTCTTTTCTCAGACACTGAGAATGTCTTTGCCCCCAGACGCCACCCCTCAGCCCCCCTCACGGAAATTCTCCTGGGAAAAGCGACTGCTCAGGCAGCAGTGGCTGGGTTGGTCCTTCATTAGAATAGTTCCCACAGGCATGTGTCCTCGCTAGCAATACACAGGAATCCCATATGGCACAATCTGGATCTCACAGAGGTGGAATCTGCATAGAGGAGGAAGAAGCCAGGGCCAGCACAAAAGCAGAGACATGCATGTACATTGGCTCCATGCCCTCTGACCCAGCTCTGCGCCTGTTCCCACACTTGGTGCAAACCCAGGCGAGTGTGTCTGAGGGCCTGTGGGCAGCAGTAGTGTGTCCCGGGGGTGAGGGTGGGGCTGAAAGGAAGCCTAGAATTAGTCCCTCGACAGTGCATGGATCAATTTCAAGGCAGTGCCCTGTCATCCAAAAAGAAAACCTACGTGTGTCTGCAATTAACCCTGTTAGCATGGGTCTAGCATTGTCCTACTGCCAAGCAGATGACCTGTAAGAGAGCGGACCACTGCAGAACATTCCTCTGATCTCCAACTCAGTTGTCTGCCATTTGTGACTAGAACCGACAGACTTAACCAGTAAAGGCTTCATTTGTGTATGTATGGGCATAGGTTTGAGGTGGACCTCCAGCTTACGCCAGTGTTTGTATGTTACTTGGCACTCTTGAATGAAAGAAACTGCACACATTAACAAGTGTGAGCTAATTAACTCCTGGTACCAGCCATTTACTCCATAGTTGGCATTTTTATAATTACAATTCAAACACACAAGAAAAATTATCACTATAACTCATGTTTACATTTAGGGGTGGGTATTTTATTTTTGAAATGAAAATGCCTTTTCGATTTTTCTAATTTTTTTTCTACACGCATTTCAAGTACTTTAACACAAAGCGCTTAGGCGAGGCCGTATGAAATACAACTTCCAACATCCTTATTCAACTTTTTTTCTTTTCCTGGTTTGAAACAATATGATGATTTTGATTGCGAAGGAAATTTTAAACCTTCTCCAGTAAGGTTTTCTGGTGTCCGCTGCATGCTTGAAAAGAAATAAGGGCCCCGAGGAAATGCATTGAATTATTCAGGAACAAGGGAAAACATCCATCTCTCGTTTCTTGGCATCCTAGACTCCTAAAAACGGACATGGTGGGCCTTCCCAACTCACGTGCCCTCTCCCAGTGCTCTGGGCTCTTGTCTAACAGAACATCTGCTTTATGAAGACTATGTAGTCTTGATTTGCCATGCATCTTCACATATGACCCAAAATCCAGGCAAACTGCCTCACTTGAATTTTAAATCTTTTTTTTAAAGGTTTACTTATTTATTTGTTTGTTTGATTATTTATTTACTTTTGAGAGAGAGAATGCGCACGCGAGCAGATGACAGGGGCAGAGAGAGAGAATCCCAAGCAGGCTCCATGATGTCAGCTCAGAGCTGGATGCGGGCCCGAACTCACAAACCGTGAAATCATGACATGCACCAAAATTGAGAGTCAGAAGCTTAACCCACTGAGCCACCCAAGCATCCCACCTGACTTGAATTTTAAAACAGATGACTCACCAAGCCCCACATCGGGCTCTGTGCTGACAGCTCAGAGCCTGGAGCCTGCTTTGGATTCTGTGTCTCCCTCTCTCTCTGCCCCTCCCCCACTCACACGCTGTCTCTCTCAGTCTCTCAAACATAAATAAACATTAAAAAAAATTTTTTTAAACAGATGACTCACAAAGTGGTAAAAGAAACAGGTGCTGTGTGGGGCACTAAAGACACCAGAATTTATTTGTTATGAAGCTGCAAGCATGGTTATCATAAATGCCCACCATGTGTTCCTGTGTTCAGGAACCAACCACTGCGTCCTGCAACCCCCTATGTCACTCCCAAAGCAGGGAGTTGCTTCTTTGGGAGCAGGAATGGTGTAATGGCAGTCCTGTTTTGTCAGAATGTGTCTGACCGATTTCAGTACGGGTCAGATGGTGAGAGGAGAAAACGAGAAAGAATCAGGGAGATGAGTGAAAGAAAATTAGGACACTGGTTTTTTAACACACTTAATATTAGCTAATTTGAAATCACAGAAGGGACTTGTTTTCTTTTGGTTTTTGGCTGTTTGTTGGTTGTTTTCTGATTTGAACCATAATCGTATCTTCAAGCAAAAATAGTGCTTAAACATTGTAACACCTTCTGGTGCATATTATATAGACCTAACCAGAGTAAAATAACATACCATATATATTGCCTATCACTGTCTTTATCAAGAGTTCCCACAAGATGCTAAAAATGGTCTCTAGCCTAATGTTATCTTCTTTTAACATGTCACTCAAATTTAAAATATAACAAGGCAGCATCTGTAAATAGGCAAATTCTACATCTAAAAAAATAAATTTTTCTAAATTAAATGCTCTTTTTTGTCTCTTTTTTTTAAGTTTTTTAAAATTTATTTATTTCGAGAGACAGTGTGAGTGGGGGAAGGGCAGAGAGAGAGAGAGGGAGAGAGAGAATCCAAAGCAGGCTCTGACCTGCCAGTGCAGAGCCAGACGTGGGGCTTGAACTCACCAGACCATGAGACCATGATCTGAGCTTAAACCAAGAGTTGGACGCTCAACCAACTGAAGCACCCAAGTACCCCTCTAAGTTAAATGTTCTGATAAAAAATTTGGAGACAATGATTGTATCATAAGGTCTTTGTCACTCAATAGCAAGGCGGAGTATGGTTAAAATTCTAGGCAGTTTGCGGGCATGAAATAATTTGGGGGGTTCTGGGCTTGTTTCCCAGTCCCTCCTGCACTGGCCTGAACAAATGCCCACACTGGCATGCCCAGAATGCCATTGCCAACACTGGATTTCTCTGGATTTCTTTGGAGTAAATGATATCCACTCCAAGGGTCTGCTTTTAAGGTACAGATTCCCAACTGAGAAGTCCAGAAGTGATGTCTCTAACACTGTAATGTTAAATGAGAGGCCTGAGGGTATTGCTTACTGGAACGGGAGGGATCTGTGCAAGAAGGGAGCAGGACCAAACCCTGAAAACCATTAAGATTCACTGAGGGCAAACGATACCTACCTCTCCCTTAAACTAGAGAGGTATTGTCAAGTTCTCAGTATAAAACTGCCGTATGGCCAGGGCCACCCTCATCTCAGGCTGTCAACAGGGGTACTCAGTCACGGCCAAGGGGGTTGCTGTTTGCGTCCTAACCGCACCCTGTGGCAAGCCTGTGAGGATCATCTTCTGGCCTGTGTAGATAGGACTTTGAAGGAATTTGTTTGGAGTATTTGGAATCGTTTGTGATACTGGCATTTTACAGTATAAAACTCACAAAGTTCAAGTTCTATTTTAAAGCACTCTACCTTTTTTAAAACCCATGCCCATCTGTTCACAGCTGTTTCTAGATGAAAAACGGACCACAGTCTCTTGACTGACAGTGAATCTCACTACAATATACCAAAACCAGGAACGTTTCAATCAGTTGTCTTCATAATCTGTCCTAGGATTTCTCAGTTGCCCTTGTAACATTCTTCCATTATATCAGTGCTCTTTTAACAGAAGGCATTTTAGAACAGGGAAAAGAAAAGTTAACTTCTTTTGGAGCACCCCTTAAAGTCACACCGTCCCCAGAATCCCATACGTGAAACAATTAGCAGATTGATTCTAATGCACAGAGGGGTGCACCCTTTCTGTGCCACTGCCCTGATGGGCTCTTGCAAATTCAGAAGGCGGCTGTCTCTGCCAGCCTCCCCTCCCATCACCTCAGCAACAGAAACCCTCCGATGCACAGGTCACTCCACTGCGGCTTTGACAAGCACGCATTCCCTGTGGGTGGTCTGCCTTTTACAAGTGTTTGGGCACAAATACATTAATGTGGCCTTTTTTTCAAAGCAGCTGATCCTTCTATGCTTGCATGGAAAAATCACCACACCAGTTCTCTGCTGTCTAAAATACTTTTCTTAAAATGGAGCAGATCCAAACACTGCACAATTTCAGATGGTTGTAGATTCCCAGATTCTCATTGCCCTTCTGCCATCCAGTCAAAAGCTTATGCATTGTATTCATGTTTTCAGCTCTGCTGTCCTCAGAGCATCTCCATGCTTTGCTGCACTGCAATGATATTTAGTGTCCTGTCAGTTCCCCGGTGGCAAGGAGTGCAACCAAATGGTTTGCTACTTAATCGGCACAAACTGTGAGCGCTTAGAAACCAGACACAGGAAAGGTTGTTCCTTGATTACAATATCAAAATGCTTTTTAAATAACAAAAATTGCTCTGGCCTATTGGCAAGCAAAAATGTGCTCTTAAATCTTTGTTCTAATTAAGAAAAAACAACAGTATTTTCAAAATCAGCTTTATATTGATATCTGCAAATGAAGTTAATTCAATTTAGATGAGAAACCGGGCACATTTTTTTTTTTTTTTTTTTTTTTTTACATAGAACAGGTTGTTCAGAGTCTCTGAAAGTATTAAACTATTTTCCTCGTGATTGGAAGGAAACATTCTTCGCAACAGCTGTAACCTGAAGGCGAAAATGCCTAATTCAGTCGTAGATTATTAAAAAGCAGCAGGACGTACTCAAAATGAAAGGCCCTTAGTTCTTCAGATTGAGGTGACTAGTTAAGGAGAGAAACAGCAGGACTTTTCAAGGGTTCTTTTTGAGGTCTGAGTTCTAAGAAAGTTGCAACGGCTTCTCAAAGTTCCGGTGGCTCAGGAAAGAAGCTACCAAATTAAATTGATTGCTTTTAAAGGGAGAGGAAGATGAGCGAGTGAACAGTGAATTATTCACAAGGCCCCATTAATGAAAAGTGTGTGTGTGTGTGTGTGTGTGTGTGTGTGTCTTTATGTGCGTGTAGTTAACTAAGTGGTTTTTTTCCACAAAGCACAAATAGGGGGGTCAACTAGAAAGCAAATTTACAGTGAAGGGCAAGGGGAGATAGAAACTTGTTTCGGACACCTACCCACCAACTCTTGACCTGCTGATCTGTTCTCAGAAAACAGCCCACCCACCTCCTGTTTCATGATGCTGTGTGTTTTGGAGGCTCTGTCTCCTTGCTCCCGGAGAATGTCCTTTTCTCCTCCTTTGTTCTATCCAACTTCTGTTTTACTCTTTCTTCCTTCCCCTGTAACCTCTGCCATTCTTCGGCAGACTCTTGCTCTGTGCCATGACCTTGCCGTGTTCTTTCAGGTCAGAACTCCTTGAACTTCTCCCTGACCCTGATGCTTGTTCCGGCTTCATTCTTGTCCTCGAGCTGCTTGCCAGAGGGCTTCCTGGCAGCCTTCTCAGAGGGCTGGGGGCAGTGTCAGCATGGCTAAACAGCCTGATCACTGCACATAAGCCCTTTATGGACAGCATCTTCCCAGAGGTGGAAAGCGTGAGTCAATTTTGAACTTGAAAATTTTGCATGGTTTCCAAATGTCCTGAATGTATTCTCCCGTTTCATGTGATTATCACTTTGCAGCATGCTGCTGGCTACCTAAATCCCATGCAAATCGCTTGGAAGATGTAGGCTCAGTGAAAAACACTCTCCCACATGTACAATTAGAACCAAGCATTATTCCCTACCAGTCCTGCTCTAAGAAATGAAAAAGGGAGGTTATTATTATTTTTAATATTAATAGCAGCTATTAACCGTTAATTTAGCCTAAATCATCTGCAAGGGAAATCGGTGCTGCTTGCTTGTTAGTTGAGTGGAGTGCATGATAATATTCTGTTGTATGCGATGTGGCATAGTCAGTTGCTAGGTTACCCAGAGCATCAGGAATTCAGGGAACAATGTACTTATATCTTTTTCAATTTTGAAAAATAAAATAGGTATTGACATAAAATACAGTGTGGCACTGAAGTAATTTTGTAGTGGAGAGATCAGAGGAAGGGGGCCTTTCATCTCGGTGACAGCAGTTTACTCCTCGTTGTGACTTACTGAGGGCAGTGGCAGGACAGCACAACAGGATGTCAGTCTTTGGAAGAATGCTTGTGGTCCCTGTACCCCAGCAACTGTTTCTCGAGTCGGGCTCCCCAAAGCCGTCCAGCAGCTGCTGTTCTGAGCTGTGTCAACTGGTCCTACAGAAACCCATGACAGGCCCAGTGATGTATGGGCCTGCAAGGGAACAGCCAAGCCTTTCATGTTCAAAACAAATATGACAGATCCGGCGAAGGTCCTCAGCCGGCAGGGGCCATGCCGGGAGCTTTCTTTTTTTTAATGATTATTATTATTATCACCTTCCTACTCAGAGATAATGTCATAATTTACAGTCAGACATTGTGTGACCCAAATGATTGATGCCACTTAGACATGAATTGGTGGGGTTAATAATGGTCTTTCAGCAGGGCCCAGCATGGGAGGAAGCTCTCTCAGAAAGGCCGCCTTCGCTTTGATATTCTGCTCAAGACAGGAAGGTGGACTTCTGGGAGCCAACACTCCATCAGGCTCTGCTTCTGAAAGCATCCCCTGGGCCCTGGTGAAAACTAGGGATGGGGAAACCTCAAAAGCTCCCTTCTGTTCTTTCCAGAAGTACTTTTGATTTAGTTTCACCTTTGGCAGTAGATGTTACCATAGAAGCTCCACTGAGATGTGCAGCTTACTTCTCTGATGAAACCAGAAGTGCCCTTGGAAAGTATCTACCAAGACTCCAGACGAGCAATCTGCCTCAATCCTAGCAGCATGATTCAGTAGGAACCCCAACTAGAGTGGGTTGCCTCCGTGTTCTTTAATCTGCTCATCATGGCATCGTATCCAAGGCCTACGGTCAGACATTGGGCTAAATGCTGAGAAGAACTCAACAAGGATTAAGATTTATCTCTGTGGTTTGTTTAACAATGATTAAGATAACACTCTTCATTTAAGGTGAATAAAACCAATTGGGGATATTCTAATAAATTTAAAGAAAGAAAAAGCATAACAAGGAGATGAGCATTCATTTTATACCTGGGTGGTGGGTACTTCAACCAAATGTTTTAGAGCAAGGAAACTGAAACCTAGGGATGTTAAGTACTTTGCCTAAGCTCACACAGTAAGAGAATCAGGATTCAAACCCAGATCTCCCTCTCTGTCCCCGGCTCTCCATTTAGCTGAAAAGATAGCCATGTACGATGAGAATAATTTTCAAAATCTAATACAAAGCACCACAAAAATTCAAGAAAGGAAACATGCCTCCTCAGTGAAGCCATCAGAGAAGTCTTCCAGGAAGGCACGGGGTAAATGTGGACCTTGAAGGATGAAAGAATTTCAATAGGTGGCGAAGAGCATATCTAGTGCCTTAACAATCCTGTCGTGGGCAATTCTGTTTGAAGAGTCACTACACCTTTCTTTCCAGAGCTGCCAAAAAGAACTACTCTTTGGAAAGATTAAACTTGGACAGCTCATGCCATTAAGTAGCAACATTCATTTTTCTCAAACACTGCGGTACACCTGTCCCTCTGAAACACACTATTCAGCCATCACCATAAAAGCATCATTCATCTTAAATTTCCTTTTTAACTTTATACTTACATCCAGCAATACCTTTCCTCCAAAGGCCCTAAAGCACTTTAAAAACAGATGATATTATTACTATTTTACTGGCAATGACACTGAATCGTATCCACTGTCTAACACTCTTGTCCCTGGAATTATCAATATGTACTAGTGATAAAGATTACTCTTTATGAACAATAACAACAAAAAACCCCACAAGTGCAGTGAGTCTTGCTAAGTAATAAAACAAGGCAGAATTGATTTACAAATACACAGTAGGTATGCAATAAATGGCGAATAAAATCAACGCTGACAACCTATCAACATCCTCAAAAGCAACTTAGCTGAGGGTCGTACAACTTTCAGTTCTGAATCTCTTAATCTTGTCAGCTTTCAACCACCCTCCACAGCCAACACAGGAAAGCCCAAATCTATCAGCCTGGCATCCGCAGTCCCTCTATATAATTTGATCCCCATCTGGACCTACCTTTCCCAAAGTCTGTTCCTTCTAGTATTCTGGGTTCGTTGCCCACAAGAGGAAGTTCCATGGTCCTTGGAAACCAAAAGTGCAACAGGAGCCACTGTGTTTTGAAAACCAGTCAATGTAGGGGCGCCTGGGTGGCGCAGTCGGTTAAGCGTCCGACTTCAGCCAGGTCACGATCTGCGGTCTGTGAGTTCGAGCCCCGCGTCAGGCTCTGGGCTGATGGCTCGGAGCCTGGAGCCTGTTTCCGATTCTGTGTCTCCCTCTCTCTCTGCCCCTCCCCCGTTCATGCTCTGTCTCTCTCTGTCCCAAAAATAAATAAAAAACGTTGAAAAAAAATTTTTTAAAAAAAAAAAGAAAACCAGTCAATGTAGGATACCAGGCACCACTCCCACACCCAGATGCTGAATGTGCTGGATTGCCTTATCGTCTTCTGCGGGGCACTGGGGTCATCAAGCCTGGAGGTGGTGATAACTGCAGCTTCCAATAAAGCATTTGTGCTCTCACGCTCTTTCCATCCACCTTTTGTTCCCACTTGCCAGTCCTGCTCACTTCCAGGTGACCCCCAGAAACAAGCAACAACCTGCCGCAGACTTGTTCCCCATTCTCCAAATCACACGCAGTCCAACCATTGTAAGAAAGCCCTTATTTCATATCACTCTTAGTGGCTCTCCTTCCCTGATCAAACCCTGACAAATACACTAGCCTACGTGCTCTAACCAGCTTTATATTCTTCTTCTATTTTTGTACACCATACCTCAAGGAAAACTTATCCCATTTCGTTCTTACTTTCACCCACGGCGCCGTTTCTTTCTTCCCTACTTTTGAGATAATAATAATAGCCAACACATAGAAGAACTTACTATGTTCTAAAAACTGCTCTAAGTGCTTTACATGTTAAATTATTTAATCCTCACAGCTACCCTATGAGTTAGGTACTATTGCTACCCTGATTTTAAACATGAGGACAGTTGGGCTCTCAGAAACATTAAAATTAACTTGCCAAAGATCCCACAGCTAATAAGCAGAGGCACTGGGATTTGAACCCAGTCAGTCCGGGTCCAGGATTTCTGTCTTTGGTGACTACCCTATGCTGCTTCTTACCTTCTGAATAGCCCACAAAACATGCTGTGTTAACAAGTGAAGCCCAAAATCTCAGTAGTTTAACACAATGAAGTATATTTCTCCTTCATGCAAAGTCAAATGTGGGTTAAGCACTGTCCTCACCAGCTGGAACCTGACTCCCAAGGCTGCCACAGCACAGAATTATCCACAGGATGTAACAGGACTATTTTAAGGGCCAGGCCCACAAATGACTAACATCTCTTCCATTCACAACTCACTGGCTACAACCCAGTCCCATGGGCCCAGTCTACCTGCTAGGGAGTCTGATACACACAGAGGAGTATGTGATGATGGCCAAACACCGATAGTCTCTGCCATGCTCCTTCCTCCCACGAAAACTGCCTTCCAGGCAGAACGAATCTCTACTTCCTCAATATCCAAAGCACTATGTTTGCAAATCTGTCTTATAGTACATAGCACCTTTTTTTGAAACATTATTATTTTAACTTTACTTTTTATTAAAGCAAAAAAAAAAAAAAAAAGAAAAAAAAGAAAGAAAGGAAAAGGACAGAAAACCCGAACATTTTTAAGTCAATTGATGGTACTACCTTAGAATGAAAACAGTAGTCTCCTGCCCCAGATCTTCTAGAAACCTTCATTCCCCTGCTCCATTCTAGACTGTTTGTCCAGTAGTCCCACAGCTCTGTGGTCATCCCAAGTACTTCCTCTCCTCTTCTTTCTGCATTAAAGCCTTGTATTCTTATTCCCATGTCTTTTACTATCATAGTTAGGTATTCATTTTGTTAGAGTACGTCTTAAGTGGCTTCTGCAAAAGGAGGCACATTTTCTGAGATCTTGTATGCAAAATGTGTTTGTTCCTCTGTGTACTTAGTTTATAGTTTGAATGGACAGAGAACTCTAAGCTTCCCTTGTTGCTACTAAGAAGTCCAATGCCATTACTGTTCATGATCCTCGTATGTGAGTTACTTTCCTCTCCTGCATTTTAAAGAATCTTCCTTATGGTCTTGTCCTGAAATTTCCCAGTGAGGTAAGTTGGTGTGGCTCCTTTGTCCGCCCTCATGCTAGGCAGTCGGTGGGCTCTTTCAGTGTGGAGATATATGCCTTTCAGTTCTGGCAAATGTTCTTACATGATTTCTTTGTCTCATCTTTTCCTGTGCCTTTCTTGTTGAAAGCTAGCCTCAACTATCTGCTCAACTGTTTCCCATTCACATTTAAGAGTGAAACACTAACATGGGGCACCTGGGTGGCTCAGTTGGTTAAGTGTCTGACTTCAACTCAGGTCATGACCTCACAGGCTGTGAGTTTGAGCCCCGAGTCAGGGTCCGTGCTGGCAGCTCAGAGCCTGGAGCCTGCTTCAGACTCACTCTCTCTCTCTCTCTCTCTCTCTCTCTCTCTCTCTCTCTCTCTCCTCCTTCCCCACTCATGCTCTGTCTCTGTCTCTCAAAAATGAGTAAATGTTAAAAAAAATATTTTAAAAAGAGTGAAAACACTAACAAGTTGTTTGGAAACTGTGTAAGGTGGAATTGGTCATTTGGTAGATTTCATTACTGGCTAGAGATATAGCCCTTCAGATGAGTGATTTAGGTGAGTCTCTGTAGACAGATACAGAGAGACACCTTATGATAGTTTAGAACCTCCCAAGATTTTCCACCCTCCTGCCTTTGAGTGACTTCTTTCAGCCAAGCAGCTGATGGGGATCAGGGATTCTTAACCACTTAGCATAAGGACTTCCACTTAGCCCTCCACTTTTCCATATGGTATCTTGCCTCCCACCATTCACATGAGACTCTCTGGTTCAATTTTTTCACAAAATAACACCTCTCTTTTCTGTTAACATAGGAGAGGGAAGGAGGACCAAGGAGTTCTATCGTCTTGTTATAGAAATTTCTAGCCAATTCTCCCTGTTTTCAGTTCCATGCTTTATTTCTGCCCTCAGTGATACCAAGCATCTTCCATTTCTGAGACTTTCTGGGGTCCTGTAGCAAAATTTGACTTCTCATTGCCAATACCATCTGTAGACAGATGCCAATACCTCTGCTAATTCTTCCATTCATTCTTATCTTCTAAAAGTGGCTTGCTCTATTGTCGTATCTGCTCCCATTTTGGTATGCTTATCAGCTCTTTATTTTATTTTATCTCATTTGGTAGTATTTCAGGAGGGCACAAGATAAATATGCATATATAATCCACCCGGTTTAACCTGTTTGTGTTCTATCCCTTTGCATGCTTTCTTTACCCCAATAGAGTTATGAACTTCTTGAAGGCAGGTAGCATAACTTACTCTGCCTTTTATCTCCCAGGGGATCTTGCACATAACAGGCTCGCAAAAATAAAATGTCTATTTTATTGGAGAGTTGGAAAACCACCTGAAATTTTATCCAGAAGCTCACAAAACCTACTTCCTTCAAGGCGTTTGAACAACCTTTTCTTAAGAATAAAATGTTTAGGTAAAAACCTTCTGTCACCAATCCCTAGAATTGTGTGGATCAGCCTTTATATCTCCTCGCCTCGTTGTTTAGATTGTTTTTCATCGGCTAGATAAGTGTTTTTTGTTCCACTTCTACTTTTTAGCCAGAAGCCCCAAACAACATAATTCACAGTGAAAGAAAAGGCAGATCTCTGGTTATTTCTAAATATTAAAGACAAGGCCGGCCCAGAATTTCAGGGTAAGTAGAATAAAGAATTTCAGTCTCAGTCTCTAGGTTTCTATCAGCACCCTCATGTTGCGACTGGAAAGTTCCTGCCATCAAAAATACTTAAGATAGTGATCCAGTCTGTCAGGTTGTTTTTTTTTTTTTTAATAATGGTATGACTACTGACTACTTAATTAGAAATGAGACATTGCCCACAAAATAAGAGATGACCATTTAAAAGAGCAAAGTGCAAATCCACATCTGTTTTTTATGATACAAAAAAAGATTATTTTTAAATCATCAACGGTTTATCCTTCATAGCTTCTTCTGTATGTGTGCATGTGTGTGTATCTTTTTAAATTGTCCTTCCCCATTGGGGAATCATTTTAAGCTAAGATTTTTCAAATATATTATTTTAACTGCTGCTGTTTTGTTTTATGTATTTTAATTGAAGTTTTAAATTTTGTGCTTACACCCCACGGAGTAATAACCACAAAGGGTACAATTTTATTAATTGAAAAAATAAATTTGAAGCAATGCCCTAAATAAGTTAAGCAACTAGGTTATAGATGGACTTCCAAGAGATATATGGATGTAAATGTGTTAGTGCTTGTGCACGTCCTTAAACACATGTGAATCATTTTATATAATAATGACAAGTAGAATGGTAAAATAAAAGCCTAAATTACCTTTAAAAACCACTGTATTCTTGAACTATTTGACATATAACGTGTTTCTAAAGGGCGAATTTCATGAAGATTATAATGACCCTGTTTGTTCACAATTACCGAATAACAACTGTGTGCTGACACTATGCCATGCACTAGAAAAGAAAAGAAACGATCCTCCCCACCCGGCCTCCAAAATAATCTGCCTTCAAGGAGTTTGCCATCAAAAGACAGACACACAAACAGTTGCAACACAATGTGAAAACTGTTAAAGCATGACCAGATATGGAGTTCTACAGGAACAGAAAAGAAGGAACCCTGGAGTTGAGTCTTGCAAAATAGGTAGGCATTATCCAGGAAGTCAAAGCTGTAGTGGCCATTCCAGAGGGAGAGTGCAAGTGTGCAGAATGCACGGCAAGACACCATTCCTTAAAGCTGGGAAACGATCAGAGATGGAAAGGGAAGAAGGAGCTAGAAATGTAGGCAGCGGCCAGACTAGGAAAGACCCTGTATGCCATGCAAGGGGCTCGGACAGTAAGCCATGCAAAATAGAGGGTTAGAGGATTTTCTGTAATGGAGTAACAAAATCACATCCATACTTTAAAGAGGTCATCATGATATGAAGGATGAACTGCAAAGGGGGACAAGAATAGAGGTTGAGGAGTCTTTGCACTACCCCAGAGAGAAATGATAAGGGTCTGAACTAAAGCCCTAGCACAGAGGCTGGAGGGCAAATTTAGACTAACTCTAAGAAGTGGAATTGATAAAAACTGGTGAATCATCAGATGAAAAGCAAGAAGAAAAAGGAGGATGGGGGCGCCTGGGTGGCTCAGTCAGTTAGGCATCTTACTCTGGCTCAGGTCATGATCTCACCGCTTGTGAGTTCGAGTCCCACGTAGGGCTCTGTGCTGACAGTTCAGAACCTGGAGCCTGCTTCACATTCTGTCTGTCTCTCTGCCCCTCCCTTGCTCGTGTTCTCTCTCTCTCTCTCTTTCTCTCAAATATAAAATAAAACATAAAAAAAAAAAAAAAAGAAGAAGAAGAGGAAAAAGGAGGATGACTATGACAGTTCCCACTTGGGTGCCCATGGAGATGGTAGTTCCACTTACTGAGATAAGAAATAGAGAAATTGGTGGGTAAGAGGAAATCTTAAGAAATTTAGTTTTAGGGGCACCTGGGTGGCTCAGTCAGTTAAGCATCTGACTTTAGCTCAGGTCATGATCTTGTGGATCATGAGTTCAGCACGTCAGGCTCTGTGCTGACAGCTCAGAGCCTGGAGCTACTTTGGATTCTGTCTCTCCCTCTCTCTCTCTCCCTGCTCCTCCCCTGCCCATATTCTGTCTCTCTCTCTCTCTCCATCAAAAATAAATAAAACATTTTTAAAAAATTTTTTAGAAAGAAATTCAGTTTTAGACCTGTTCTGTTTAATGTGGTAACAACATAATCACATAGAGATTCCAGGAGATATTTAGCTCTGTATATTCAAACCATGGTCTGCTTCTGATGTGTCTCATTTTCTTCCATTTTACCTATACTCCAGTCACACTAACTTTCCATCTTTATCATTGGGACATTCCATGTTCATCTCTGCCTTATGGTACTGGAGAACTTGCATGACTGATTCCCTCACTTCATCAAAGTTTCTACTCAAAGTGCTGTCAAGAAGACTTTCCTTTCTATCCCATATGAAATAACTCTAAACCCTCTGTCACTCTGTAGCCCCATAACACATTTTTTTTCTTTATAACGTGTCACTGCATGAAATTACATCATGCATTTATTTGCCTTTTTGCTTAACTATTTGCCTTAAGAGAATGTTCCACATGGCAGCAGTCTCACCTGACATGTTCTTTTCTGTATCCTAGTGCCTACAAAAACTCCTGGCACGCAGTCAGGGCTCAATAGGCAGCATTGAGGGTACACCTAAAAATGAGGGTCACAAGGTTATAGGGGCAACAACCTTGGTAATTCCCTGATACTCTCTATCAGCAGTCAGCAGGGTAGATATGAATAAGGTGAGCTGGACCCAAAGCATATAAGGAAGGAGGCAAAATATCTGTGTACAAGAAGGGAGAGAGATGGCCAAAAAAAAAAAAAAAAAAAAAAAAATTAAATGAGATCCAGTCTAGATAAGAAGGGGAAGTTTTCAGGACCCTGACTCAATTTGGCATAGGGCAAAAAAGGAATTGGCTGGCTCATAAAACTGAGTACTGGAGGAATAAATATCCCTTTAGGTATATCTGATTTCATTTGCCTGAACTGGAGCCTACCTCTGTCTCTCAGCTCTGCTTTTCTATGTCTGTGTGGGCTCCATCCTCTGACAGGTCCTCCCTGGTAACCAAAATGATCAACAGCGGGAATAGGCTTACATTTCACCAATTTAGAAATCCCAAGAGAAAGTGAATGCCTTTTCCCCAGTAACGCCAACCAAATCTGAATTGACAAGTCCACCACCAAATGAATCATTATAACTAAAGAAATAGACTATTATGATTGGCCAAGCCTGGTCACATGCCCATCCTTGGATCCAGGGGATGATAACAGCACCATCTAATCCATAAACTGAGATTAGAGTAGGAGTGATTCCCTTAAGAAATACTGAGCACACAAACACATGTGCACTACAGAATATAAAACACTGAAGAACCAAAGGGGTAAAAGGAATCAGAAGGAGAGGTCAAGTGTTGAGGGAGGGAACGAGGGAATGAAAGAACTGGCAGGATGCAGATTGGACAGGGAGGGGCAAAACCTCAGTAAATATGGGGAGTGACCTGTGAGTTAATATACAACAGCATGGGGCACATAGGTGGCTCAGTTGGTTAAGTGATCAACTCTTGATTTCAGCTCAGGTCATGATCTCATGGTTCATGGGATCAAGCCCTTCAGCAGGCTCTGTCCTGACAGCATGAAGCCTGCTTAGGATTCTCTCTCTTTCCCTCTGCCCCTCTCCCCAGTTTGATTGTTCTCTCTCAAAATAAATGAATAAATAAATATTTTTAAAATGAAATATATATATATATATATATCAACAATATATATATATATATATATATAGTATATATATATAGTGTATATATATATATATACACTATATATATATATATCAGCACAAAAGAAGGATAGATGATGGTAAAATCAGGTGCTATAAACCCAAAAGCAATATAATTCATTAAACAAGGACTAAGAGTAAAGCTTAGGCTGGGAATGCAAACTGGTGCAGCCACTCTGGAAAACAGTATGAAGATTCCTCAAAAATTAAAAATAGAACTAGGGGTGCCTGGGTGGCTCAGTTGGTTAAGTGTCTGACTTTGGTTCAGGTCATGATCTTGAATTTGTGAGTTCAAGCCCCACATTGTGCTCTGTGCTAACAGCTCAGAGCCTGGAGCCTGCTTCAGATTCTGTGTCTCTTCCTCTCTCTGCCCCTCCCATGCTCATGCTCTGTCTCTCTCTGTCTTTCAATAACAAATAAATGTTAAAAAAAAAATGTTTTTTAAATAGAACTACCCTACGACCCAGCACTTGTACTATTAGGTATTTATCCAAAGAATACAGGTATGCTGTTTCGAAGGGGCACATGCACCCCAATGTTTTTAGCAGCACTATCAACAATAGCCAAAGTATGGAAAGAGCCCAAATGTCCATCGACAGATGAATGGATAAAGAAGTTTTGGTATATATATATATATATATATATATATATATATATATACACACACACACACATACACACACACACAATGGAATATTACTCGGCAATCAAAAGGAATGAAATCTTGCCATTTGCAACTACGTGGATAGAACTAGCGAAATTAGTCAAAGAAAGACAAATATCATATGACTTCACTCATATGAGGACTTTAAGATACAAAACAGATGAACATAAGGGAAGGGAAGCAAAAATAATATAAAAACAGGGACAGGAACAAAACATAAGAGACTCTTAAATATAGAGAACAAACAGAGGGTTGCTGTGGGGGTTGTGGAAGGAGGATGGGCTAAACGGGTAAGGGGCATTAAGGAATGTATTCCTGAAATCATTGTTGTACTATATGCTAACTAACAGGTGTAAATTAATTAATTAATTAATTAATTTAAAAAAGAGTAAAGCTTAGGCAACAGTAAAGTACATGTCCATTAACTGTCCATTAATTATGCTTGGATACATTTTGTCCAAACTAAAATCCTTCTATTCATATCAATTGCACATCAATAAAGTATTCAGCTGGGTGGTGACACTGCAACTTCCACATATTTATTAATCTAACTATTTAGATTGGGGACTATATTCCCATTTGTTATATGGTTGAGCCTGCTAAAGTAATAATGTACATCAGTTTATCTAAGAAATTAATCATTTTTAACCTAATTTTAATGTCATAAGAGTGCCTAATAAAAGTTACAAAATAAATATACCATGTGGTTAATATTAGAAATATCACCCAAGGCAGAGACAGAAATGACTCAAGTGCTCATCACTGACGACCCCCAATCATCCTATAGAGGCACACAACACCACCATGTTCAAGAGTGTTACGTAAGAATGCTCCTACTTCATTCTGGTTTCCATGAGGAAGTATTTTTCCCCAAGTACTGACCTTTTGGCCCCCGCTCACTTTCATCAGGGAGAGAAACTTATCTGTATGCAGGTACAGGGAGAAGTCAGAGACATGCATAGATCCTCTCTACTACAGGAAGGTGGCACTCTGCTCTGCCCCTCCATGCTGAAAGTTGCACAGGGGCAGACCCCGACGTGGGAAGTCCTGTGCTGACCTGGGGCTGCCTTTGGCTGGATGAGCAGGTCTAACTGTGCAATATGATAACAGGAATCCTATTATTGCCCACATTCTCCAACATCAGCTTTACTGGTAATAAAGGAGACACCTGGGCACTCCGTCTGACTACCTTTTGTTTCATCTCTCCAATAACTCCACACTCAGGCAGGAATAAGGTGTTCCATGCAAATCCCCAAAAGGTAGCATTTACTTCTAAATAAAATATACTTCAGGAGACCAGAATCTAAAGCACTTGCTATAAGACAAAATTCTCCACATAAGCTATTGCCTATTGATTCAAATATTAAAAATATGGATAAAATAAAGAGAAATGAAATATAGATCTTAATTAACAATCATGGAAAGGAATCACAGAATTCAAGAACATTTTATGAAATATGGCTCTTTCACATAACTCGTTTACTCTCCAAATACATTCAATCTATCAGTAGTAGCGTCCAAAACTGTCTGTTACATTAAAACTCAAATAATTAGAATAGATGAAAAACATTTTCACCTTTAATATTACTTTTACTTCTTTCTGAAGAAGGGGGGAAAAACTATTCTCCAGCCAGCTAACTAACATTTATTTCTCCAGTACATCCACCAAACATCAACTGAACACCTATCTACTAATGTCAAGACACTATCTATAAACACCGTGTACACAGATCATCATGGTTCCTACTTGCAAGGAACATGCAATAAAACTGGGGAGATGGTAACTGTGTACACGTACCTAGTATGAGATAGTACTCGCTAAGTCCCATAACAGGTAATAAAAATCACATGGACATTTACCACAAATCACAACTTCTGTCAGAGGATAAAAGCCTCTCCACACAGGAGGAAGCAAATTAGGTGGCATTTTCATTGCAGATAACAGAGGGAGGCATAAAAGGATGAGCAAATGTGTGGAGTTTGGAAAGCATAAGGCAAAGAGCTTTTGGGGAGAAATGAGAGATGAAACTGAAAAGGTATTTTGGGGCCATATCTGGAGCGGAGCTTCAATCTCAAAGAGAGTTAAAAATGTTTGGAAAAACTGCTGTGTGGGATGTGCAGTGAGTCAGCAAGAGATGAATAAAAGAAGTGCTGAGCACAAATGACGGCTTGGTTAAAGTGAACGAGCACGAATGTGCGGCAGACTCAGCACCAGCTTTCTCTAGCAGCACTCTACAGCCCAGCAAGGAAGCAATTGGAAGTTCAAGGTCAGTGGGGAATTTTAGGGGATAAGCAAAGGCACTGCTGAATTGGCTGGCCAAGGAGAGCAGGATAGGCCAGAAAGAAATGAAGTCAGAAAGAGGCCAACAGACAAGAGGAAAAAGAGCTGAGGCAAGGTTGTGATGAAAGTGAAGACAGGGTCAGTATGAGTGACAAATTTAGAATGACTGACAGGAAAGAGACTTGCTAAGAGGTTGATACACAGAATTTGAGATGGTGCAGATAGATGATGAGATCCAAGGATGGAGTAGAGTTGAGAGTCATCGATGTCGAGGAAGAAAGGAACTGTGGAGTCACCAACGTGACAATAAGTGATGGCAGGTTAAATTCAGTGAGCAAGGAAAAGGAGCACTGTGGGGCATGGTATCCCATACCAGCTACACAGAGAGGGTAGTGTGAGACAGCTGTAAAGAGGAGAGATAGCTGACTTTCAACAGCCAGAACAATAATCTAGAATCGGTAGTGGTGAACAAAGAATGTTGACCCTTTTTTGGTCCTCTAATTTAGTGATAAAGGAAGGGGAAAAATAGAAGTCTGTACTGGGAGGAATTTCATGGAAAATAACATAATTCATGAGAAAGCCAGGTTGACTTGTAGAAGAGAGGTAGAAAGAGCAGTTGAGAGAAAGAGACAAAATCAACATTAAAACTTTTCCTAAAAATAGGGGAGAAATCACAGAGCATAACCGTAAGACCTGATGCCACATAAGACAAAGGCCCCCTCCAGGACTCATAAGGGTTGTTCACAAATATTCTGATTCACAAAGCAGATATAAATATGGACTTGCTTTGGCCAATTAAATGTGATCAAGTAACATGTATCACTTCTGGTAGTTTTGCTAGCTGGTCCACAATTCACCACATTCTCTTGACCTTGGGCAATCGAGAAGCATGAGTCATACTGGAGCCCTAGCATATAGATCCTTGAAAAGCAGAGCACCTTGCCAACCTACACACGTCACATGGGGGGAAAATAAACATGTGTTGATTTGAGCCCCTGAGATTCGATAGATGTTCATTACTACACCCTAACCTCTTCTGAGTGATATGCAACCCAAGTAACTAGAACCAAGAAGCTTTTTTAGAAAGTTCTTGAGATTGTACTCACGATTCTCATAAAATACGGCCATATTTACAAATCACAACATTTCCACCAAAATAGAAAGAAGTATGAGAGCTTAGGCAAGAATATTCCAAGATTAGCAAACGCTAGTTGTTCATTGATAGTTTAGGACAAGCAGCAGCCCTTGGAACCTATAGTCTCCTTTTCCAACCCCACTGCTACCCAATCTATTAGAATCACTAAGCCATTGCTATAGGCTTCAGGGAGAATGCAGATGAAAGAGGCCACTCTTGGGGAAAGACTTGGTCTGAGCTAAAGACGGAGAAAAGAGCAGAGGGGAATAATTTGTGCAAGTGTACGAGAGTGTGCAACAACTGTGGATAGTGTGCAAGAGAATAAATAAGAAGTTAGCAAGACATTGGTGAGAGGCTCACTAGACATAGACTCTAGACTCTCAGAGTCAGAAAGGTGGCCAGGACTCATCTAATCAGTATTTGACAATATGGCAATGATAAGAAGGCAGAATTTACTGATTGGAGGTTTCAGGAGCTGACGGGATGGACCAACTCCAATCTTAGATGGGCAACCTGCTGTTTATTTTTGTTTTTGTTTCTAACTGTATTTAGTTTTCACGGACTGGGAGAAATGGTGAACAGGATTTGTGCGCCCTGGGACGGTTCCAGTTACACCTGCCAATACCTATAGAAAATTCATCAATTCACAACATTTTGATTTTTTAAAATAGCCTTGCAGTGACAATACTGCCTTTGGGCACACAACCAAAGCAGTAATTCCAGCTCTGCCATAAAAATAGGGAAGAAAGAATACCCAGGAGTTCCAGGACATAATTGTCCAGCGGGACACACGTGTTCTACTTGTTTTCGTGTGGAAATACAACTACATTGTTTCCTTCCTTCTCCTACGTTATCTTCCTTTGTCCATTTGTAAGCAACTTTCTTAGACCTGCTCCAATTTCCACGCCCTTGGTCCCTGGTTCTGATGGCACAGATGTTTGGTGAGGTGCCAGTTCCCACCCTCTCTGGGATGATTCCAGCAGAAAGTGGCAGACTCCCAAGCGGGACAGTCTCACTCAGAGCTGCCATTATGGCTTATAATATATGGTACACTAATGACTTCGTGACACTGTTACTCCTTTTCTTAGCTTCTCAAAGGACACCTGGCTCAACCAAACGACTAGCTTATTTTGTCACACTGTAGGTCATCGCGACCCTTAGAAACAGAATTGAAGAGAGGAAGGAGCACCGTGCAATTGTCACACCATTAGTCCCAGCCCGGGGAAACTCTATGCTACTGAAGTCCAGAGATGCAAAAGAGACTGCTGGGAAGGTTGGCTGCCTTCTTAGCTTTGACAAGGATAATTCCAGAGCCTATGGCTTCTCGTAATAAGGTTTCAAATTGGCAGCATTGAGATGTATGTATTTTTTTTTTGACAGTTTTCTTTAGGCTACACTAAAGGCACTCGGGATTACTATAGGCCACAACCTAGAAGATAAAATGAGACTCGTTTGTGCATTTTACGGAGATGTGTATCAGTGAGGGAAAAAAAGGAGTTAGAGAAAATTTTGCATTTGAAGATCCTGAATGAGCATCACATATCTATTACTGTTACCATCAGATTATTTTCCATTTATTTAGCATTTTCAAAGCCAAACACTATACCACGGGGTTTCTTTTGTTGACTTTACACCTTCTCTTTTTTTAAATGAGTGGGGTCTGCCATCTTAATTATACAGAATATTTCCACTCCTTTTTCATTTAAATTCCACTTAGCTGGGCATAAGGACTACCACTCCCATTTAAACAGATTAATGGAGTTTTGGTAACTTGGCCAGTTTTACTCAGAACAGGCCTAAGTCAGACATATGTGCTGCCAACTCAGAAAGAACTTTTATTTGGAAATTATGGCTTTGGGTAGATAAGATTTTTTTTCCAACTCTTACATAATACTTGCCTTTGACATACCATCACTTGTTCTATGCATTTTTGTAATATAAAACCTGGGCTATGGTTAAGTGTTACCCAGGCAAAAAATTACAGAACTCTGCACACAGTATGAGACCTCTTCTCTTTCATTATCAGTTCAAGGTACATCCCAGGAGGAATTGGCACACAACCTAAGCGGTAATTTCAGCTCAGCCACAAGAATAGGGAAGAAAGGATACCCAGGATTTCCAGGACATAATTGTGCAGTGGGATACACGTGTTCTATTTGTTTTCGTGTGGAAATACAACTACATTGTTCACCTTCCTCCTCCTGCCCCATGAGAAGAATAAAACCACAAACATTTCCATTCTCTAAGGAACATTTAATGAAAATTGAACCCTACACAAACTTGAAGAAGTGGACAACCCCTACACTTGATTCTGGTTCTAGGCTTTATGGGCCAGCAAAGTCTATTGAGAAAGACAGTGAAGAAAATAAGTCATTTTAAGACTGAAGGGCCTCAACCCTAGCCTCGAGGAAGAGGGCCTGGTGCCCAAAAGGACAGGGAGGGGAAGTGAATTGAACAGTGTCTGCTTGCAGACGTGCTAGAATGCCCTGGATTGTCAAGGGAGAGAAGCCTTCACTGGCAACCACCTGGTCCAACCCACTCCAGCCAGATCACCTGTATTACTTTCCTGTGGCTGCTGTAACAAGTTACCACAAAAGCACAAGTTGATTTTCTTACAATTCTGGAAATCAGAACTCTCAAGGAAGTCAGACAGGGCTAAAATCAAGGCAGGGCTAGTTTCTTCTGGAGGCTCTAAGGGAGAATTCTGGTCCTTGCCTTTTCCAGCCTCTAGAGGCTGTTCTCTAGAGAACACATTGCCTGTTCTCTCCCTGCTTCTATCATGGCATTACCCCCCACCTTTGACCTTCTGCCCTCCCTATTCTAAAGAGCCTTGTGATTATATTTAGGGCCCATTTGGCTAATCCAGCATAACCTCCCCATCACAAGATCTTTAATCCAATCACATCTACAAAGCCTCTTTTGCCATGTAAGGCAAACACACACAGGTTCCAGGGATTAGCATGTCCTTATCTTTGGGAGGCCATTTTTCAGCTTACAACACATTCCCTGTGGCTGCTCCATCCTCTGGTACCTGAGAACACTGCACCCTTTCTTACCCACCACCACTCCCAGTGGCCACCCTGCTCAAGTGTCTGCCTGTGTCAATAGACTGGTTGTTTTTTCAAAGCACCACTGTTTTTGGTTTCAGGACAGGCATAAGAAAGGGGTGATCCCCTTCCTATGGGAATAGGAATCCCCACTGCCACCCCCAAATACACACAGTACTCGGGAGGTATTCCTAAACTCAAAATGTGGGAACTGGGACTTGCAACAGAATGGTAGAGGAGAAGCAATAACCCTGTATCTGGCAAGGAGTGGGAACACAAAACACAACAAGCTTAAGATCCCTGAGCTGATGTTGGGGGGAAAAGCCAATTTCAATCCCCTTGAACCTCAGGAATGACGTCCATTGATGAGGGCGACTAAGTGGTAGCGACGTAATTACAAGAGAAACACCGTAGTGCGCATGCTCATGTCCAGGATCTCCCTAGTCTATTAGTTGGTGACTGATTTAAATACTTGCAAATTATTTCACTGGAATAATGCACGTTCTCCAGAGGGAGGAAAATGATTCTCTTTCTATAGCTGGTTATACAGAAAAACTAAACCATTTAATGCCCGCCCAGACCAGTTCGTGGCATTGCTGCTTATGAGGTTTGATAGGCCCAGCAGCAGTGTAAAACTATTCACAGAGTTCCATGTCATCTAATCCCTTCATGGCCGGGATAGGAGCGCCTTGCTCCTTACTTCGGAGAGGTGTAAATCTGAAGCACGAGTGAGCTACCATTACCATGATACCAGATCCTTTAGAAGCTCAACACTCAAGAAAGATGTGGAAAAGGTTATGTTTGAAGACAATACACAGCACGGGCATCTTACAGTAAATTTTATTAGGTTTTTAAAGAGAATTATAGATGATAATGGATCTGTGGAATAATGGATAGTCCCAGAGGAACTACAAAGCTGTGATGCACATGAAGGTCTCCAGTAATGCTGTAAACAGTGAAAGTGTGGGCCCAGCAGTTTATGAATAGCCCATGTGCTCAAAGAAGAAATTCAGCTTCATATTAAAGTTGATATAATCTACTGGTATTTAATTCTCAGTAATGATTTTTATTGATTTCCATATTTTAGTAATGCAAGCAAATAAAATGCCTTAGAACCTCAGAGACACTATTATGGAAAGAAAAGTAGTTTTATTCTTATAACTAGGTTATCGTGATAGCCTTTCATTCATTCCCTCTTTCAGCCAACGAATCTTTTCTTAGTGCCTTGTCTCATGATTGAGAATTGTGGTTATCAATCACACGATTGATAAATAATGATAATCATTTAATCATCTATAGTTTTACAATTTACATGGCACTTTTTAAACAACTCTAAAATAGGTATTTTTTTCCATCACTTTATGGATGGGGAAACAAAAAGTTCACATAGTCAAGTGTCTTCCCAAAGGTCCCACAGTCTTGGGGAACTGGCAGAGTTCCCCAAGAATCTGCAACTATCTTCCCAGGCTCCTGGGAAACTCATAAATCACATTTACTGGAAAATTACCCCTTACCTATGCCTCTCCTCAAACCAAAAAGCTACCTTTTCAACCTTCATCTAAAATTTTATCTTTCGATTAACAGCCATTTTCCACAATGGAGCACAGCTTTTAATGAGTTCACCAAACTTACTGCTCTATTACAACAAAGAAATAACAGGGAAGCCTCACTGAGGTCTAGACATGGCAGTGCGTGACTCACTTCCCCGTGAGAAATTCACTACTGCACTCCCACTCTGCGGCATTCAAGATTTGGATTGCACCTCAGCAATGTTAAAAATGCCTTTGAATTGGACCTTTGTGGGCTTCTGTGAGTAATCAAAACTCAAATGTTAAGTCCATAAGTGGTCAGGTTCTACAGGGTACAGGAAGTGCTGAGAAAGTTGAGAGAAAAGAGAAATCCCAGTTGATGGAGGGAAAATGAGCCAGCTTCATGTGGAAGACAGCTGTAAGGGCTGAGCACCAGTGTCTAAGCTGGCCCTTCATGGGAACCTGCAAAAGAGATTCCAAGAGGAGGAAATACCATGAGCTAAGCTGTGAACACAAGGATGAGTTGGGTCTGCTCAGGGTTCATTAAATAGCCAAAGGACAATGAAGCAGAAAACAAAAGAAGGAGCTGGATTATACTGTATTCGCTAGTAATAAAGTTACTGAAAGTTCAAGACCAGGGTGATGACTTTTTCTTTAGAAATATACTCAGGAAAGTACATTTAGCAGAAATGCAGAATGGATTTAAATACCTACCCGAGAGCTCTCCCAACCTTCCTCTTTCTCACTAACAAACATAGAGATCAAAAATAGCAGATATTCACTAACCTGTCTACACTTACACTAGGGCAGAGGAAAGTGACCCAGTCCTGGCTAATAAGATGTACAGAGAATTCTTCCAAGAGTTACCTGGGAAAGCTTTTCTCCCTGGATAAAACACGTGGGGAGAAATTCTGCCCACTCCCTTCCTGCCAATTAAATGCTCTTATGTGAGGACCTGATGCTTGGAGATGCTGCAGCCATATTGTAACCATGGGGAAAAAGTCAAGGAAGTCACAGAATACCAATCCAGATACCTGATATTGCTGAACTATTACAGCAATGCTGGATCTTAGGATCTTCTTGCTGTGGGAGGAAAATTAAGTCCTTGTCATTTAAGCTACTTCTGGTTTGTTTTTCTATTTGCTTCAGCCAAAAGCAGCCTGATCCCAGAAGCATAATGATGCTGGTGAAAGGTAATGACTACCTGGATGGTGTCAATGGTTCTGGAAGTAATAGGATGTATGCAAGATGAATATATTAGGTAAAACAAAAATCTCATGGACCAGCTGGCAACATTGTATATAAATTCTCTCATAGCAAAACTAAGAACCTTCAACCCATAACAGATGAGTTTTGTTTTTTAAACTTGGCAAGTAAAATAAGTGTAAATGTGTGGCTAAGGAGACCTGGATACAACTAAGTGTAACCGAGATGTTAACTCAGGTGGCAACCTGAAATATGATCATTAAAGGAACTTGTAATCTGATTGGTTGTATCATGCTGCCTGGATTTAAAAAAAAAAAAAAAAAAATCCCAAATTAGAGTACAAGGACAACAGTCTACAACAGAAAGCCAGAGAAGAATGAGTCAGGGTTTATCCAACCCTACCTGAGGACAGGGTCCTGGACCTAGAGGCTGTGGGCAGATCTTGGGCCACACTTGGAAGATGTTGACTTCACCAAGCAATTGACATCCAGCAGACATTATCTGGGGATAGAGGAAAAAGTTGGCCTTATACTATGATATACTAAATGAGTTCTCCCAAATCCCCTCAAATTAAATGTACAGAATAAGAGGAACAGAATGAATGAAACTTAGCCCAAAGTCTTTGGGCTGGTTACTACAGAATGGTAATTTAAATAACAAATAGGGAATACTGAAAGGGAAAAAAATGGATTGAAAAGTTAAATCTGGTTGGGGCCATGTGAAGTTTTAAAGGCAAATAAGGATACAACATATAGATCCCTGGAAGGTGACTAGAAATGCAAGCCTGGAGCTTATGAGGAAATGCTGATTAAAGACAGACCAATTTTACCTGAGGCTATGAAATAATTCCGATTGCTAAAACAACAAAATGGAAAGCCAGGGTAGAAGATGCTGCCCAAATTTGTTGAATATCTACCATGTGCTGGCCACACCATTAAGAGTAACACATGTTATCAAATTTAACTTCAAAACACCACTATACAGAAAAAATTAAAAATTCCATTTATAGGACAGCATACACCTGTTCAGAGAACTTAAACATCATACCCAAGGTGCAAGGTATAACCAGAATTCTAATGCCAGTAAAAAAGCAAAAGCCTCTATACCTTGCTTTTTCAAATGCACACGTTAAAACACTTAGTTGTAAAACTGCTAAAATGCTTATTCTTATTTTAATTTATATCCTTACAAAAGCATTCTTGTGAGACTCAAAGCATAAATATAAACTTTGATGAATAGTGTAGAAAAGGTATTATTCTCCCAATTTTACATTTAGGGAAACACACAGAAGGTCATAGACAAAACCACTCAGTGAATAATGAACCCAATACTAACATGTGATAAATGTTACTATCTCCTCATCTATGTGGGGAATGGAAGCTACTAAGAGCCCGGTACTCTCAACAAGTCTGCAATATAATTGAAGAGGTTATATACATATGTTTATGAAAATTAACAGTACATACCAGATAGTGTAGGATTAACTTTTAAAGTCAGATAGTCACATTTTTCAACATAATTATTTTCCCAACAAATCACTCTTGCTTTTAAATTTTCTCCATAAATAAGTCATCAAACACCAAGATGTTTAATAATACACTCTCTAAGCAAGCATACTCAAATTTGTATTATTTCTCATGTACTACATTCACAAGAGTCTAATATATTGATAAAATCACAACGTTTTCATGAAGTATTTGCTTTTACCCATGCCATACATTTTTATTTATTTTGAGAGAGAGAGAGAGAGAGCGCGCGTGTGGGAGGGGCAGAGAGACAGGAAGAGAGGGAATCCCAAGCAGGCTCCTCACTGTCTGCACTGTCAGCACAGAGCCTCACATGGGACTTGAAGTCACAAACTGTGAGATCATGACCTGAGATAAAATCAAGAGTTGGACGCTTAACCAACTGAGCCACCCTGGCACCCTTTACCCATGCCATGCTTACTTACCTAATTATCCTTATTTACTTTTATGATAGCACCGCTAGGTAACTGATTCAACATGTCAGGATATATGCACCTGAAGCATGCTAGATATCATGCTAGGCTCTGGACAGAGGAAGAGGAGTAGAATATTGTTCTCACTCCCACGGGGCTCACAATATTATAGTGAGAACACAAGGTACACAATTACCAAGTTGCTCACTAGAAACATACTCCATGAGTTTACAGCAAAATGTTATGTTTGCACTAAATATATTTTAACTTGCTAAAAGGAAAAAAAAAGGAATTATTTAACTCAAGGAAATTCCAGACTTCTGATTGGAACCAATATTAATGAGATGCTAAATGAAATTCTCCCCAATGTATAAAACTAGAATCTTTTGGTATATTTTCCACCAGACTAAAACAAAAAATATATACAAGAAAAAGCTTTACCATCTTTATACAGTATCTTGAATCAATCCCTAATAAATATGATGGTGTATTTTCATTTTGAAATACATTCACTTAACAACTTTTAAGGTGTAAACACAATCAAATGTGTACACATGTGAAACCAGAAAATCTGAAAAAGATAAATTAGAAAATAGTTAACATATTATTTAGCTATGAGAAAGAAGGAAATCTTCCATTTGCAATAACATGGATGGAGCTCAAGGGCGTTGTACTAAGTGAAATGAGTCAGGCAGAGAAAGGCAAACACTGTGTGATATCATTTATATGTAGAACCTAAAAAAAATCAAACTCAGAGAAACAGAGAAGCATATAGAACATAGAAGAACATAGAAGAACATAGAACCACCAGAAGGGTAGTTACTTGGGGCTGAGGGGTGAGGGAAGTGGGGAGAAGTTGGTCAGAGAGTACAAACTTCCAGTGATAAGATGTATAAGTATGAAGATCTAATGTACAGCATGGTGATTATACTTAACAATACTGTATTATATACTTGAAAATTGCTAATAGAGTAGATCTTAAATGTTCTTGCTACAAAAAGAAATGGTAATTATGTGATATGATAGAGATGTTAGTTAATGTTTCAATATGGTGATAATCATTTTATAATATAGAAGTTGATCAAATCAACACGTTGTACACTTTAAATTTACACAATGTTATACATCAATTATATCTCAACAAAGCTGAGGGAAGAAAGGAAAAGAAAATAGTTTAACCAATGAAAAATTTACAGGCATCAAGAACATCGAGGATAATATAAAAGCAGGATGCTGTGAATACATTCATCATACAAATATTAAAAGATATAGCTAAGCACCTTCAAGTTGCTGATAAATATTCTAGAGATATTTCACACCAGATGTAGTCCCCATCTTTATAATCAAAGAAAAACTCTCCTTAAACTCTAATAGAAGTGTCCATGTAGTAATAGGAAAACAGTATTCTACCATTAACTCATGCCACACTTGAAAATTGGTTTTAGCATGATTTTTAAGTTTCTTTCAAAGAGGGAAAACCCAGGAGGGCTCTAATAGAGGTGTTTGAAACATTCATACAGTAAAATAACATGATAAATATCCCTTTCTCTTCCCCTGTGTCCTCTCCTCTCCTTTTTCAATAGACTGAATGCTTTGGATATCTTTGATATTGGTTGAATCTGTTCAAAATAAGAATAAAGAAACCTGATAAAAATTATTTACACTAAATTGTTAAGAGTGGACAACAGCAGGGAAAAAAATATGCTCAACGTAGAAATGAACTATTTAAGGTGGAGTTTAAGGAAACAATGGGAAACATCTCTGTTGAGACACTTTCAGGGTACCCTCTTAATAATTCCCACATATGTAATTGCCTTTTATACCAATAAACAAGGACTACCCTCCTCCAAAAATATAAAAGGTTGAAAAATGAATAGCTCTTTCTATCCCACAACATTCAAAGAGAACCAGACAGAAAAATTGAAGCAACATGATTATGACTGCTATAGTTCTTAGATTTCCTTAAACAGTCTCAATAATAAATATCTTTCCCATTGTTGTAAATAATAATAATGATGATGATAACAATGCCAAGGAAATGTCAGAATGTTGGCCAGTTTCCCAGACTACCTCTCATACCTTGAAGAAACAAACAAAAAAAGTCATCTGTATCTTAGGTATTCCAGTTGAGGCTTAAGAATATCTCTCACCATATGTGAGTTATACAGTAGAAATTACAGTTCAGAAAATTAGGGAAAATTCAGCCAATCATCTCATGGTCCTCCATTTTATTCATGGTGGTCATACAGACAGATCATGGACCAGTAGTCCCAGAACTCCACCTAAAGAACACCATAAAAATGTGACCCTCAGATACTGACTAGGTCTCTTTTGAATTATTATGGTTAATTATGGTGAATGCATGCTCAATTATTAAAGTTCAACACTGAATGAAGTATCATAAATCAAGGACCCAAACAAAAAAAGGCTTGTGCACCCAGAACATATCCAATAGAGACTGTGACACTTGAGACTAGTGCCCAGTTTAATCTTCATTAATGGCCTAATAGTAAGGAGAGATAGGACAAACTGATAACTCAAGTGGAAAACATTGTAAAAAAATTGAAAAGAAGTTGTACCTAACACAAGAGAGAGAAAGGGAAGGAGAATTCAGGAAATAAAAGAGGAACAGGTTTCTTTCAAGAGAAAATTAAGACCAACCCATCAGCAGAAAAATGATTGTGCACTGAAGGTAATCCAAAGAAAGGGAAAGGTAGGAAACAATGCACTAAGTGGTGGAATAGATGAGCTTCATATGCTAACAAACCCCATACCCCAAAGTCCTTTCCCTTCTATTACTCATTCAACTATTTATTGACTCCTTTTAGAATGCTCAGTATCCTTTCAGGTTGTATTTCTCACCTCCTATTTATTCTGCACTGTTAAAGGTGGAGAGTGGAGGAAAGGGATGGGAAAAGAAGAGTATCATAAATAAAATTTCATTAGACGCCCACCTTATAAAAGTCAAGTGAAAAGACAAGTGTAAGTTGTATCTCTGATCCAAGGTAACCACTTGGAAAGTAAAGTGTTCAAACGATCAGTTGTTTTATCTGTGTAGAGCCAAATTCAGGTAAAAAGTGTGAATTTCCTCCATGACACATGGGTGCAAGAAGCAATGTGTGTGTGTGTGAGAGAGAGAGAGAGAGAGAGACAGAGAGAGAGACAGAGACAGAGAGAGAGAACACACACATGTATGCAAGCACACACAAATTAATCTAGTTTTGCCCATACCTGCTGAAGTTGAGGGAAAATTCAAACTGAATCCTGTTTTAGGAATACTTTCTAGGGTTATATAAGAGTATAGTCCAGAAAATTTGAGGAAAGACCAGAAGTCTTCAATGCATTATGCTGACCAGGCCCATATCATTTATTCAAAGGCAATTTCCAAAGCGTGGCCACAAAGACCCTTCTCCGTGGCCGCTTAAGACTGTAGGACTGAAACACCCACTTACCACTGCCTGAGAGGTCCTACCCTCTCACAGAGCACTGTATGGCAGGATGGCCTGGGTTTGCACTCTCACAAATCATCCACCCATGACACTTCTCTCTCTTCTATGGAAGACCCTACTAGAAGGAGGAAAATCTGCTATTCTCTTCTTAAACTCAACTCAAAACATCACCCTCTACTCCTCCCTTTCTGCTCTAGGGCATTAGTGGATCCAAAAAACAAAAGAAGAAAACTTAAGTAAGAGAAAGCCAGTAAGGGTATCTAAGATCTTTAGAAATACTATGCTGACTCTTCTTCCAAGAGTGGAGAAAGGAATATTGTTTACACACACACATTGCTTCTTGGAAAATGCAATAGGATAAATAAAAACTGGGGGGGAAGGGGGGAGCTCAAAAGATAATTTATGTATTAGCTTAAGACAGATAAAATTGTCATTGTCTTAATTTGTCTAAATATCAGCAAGTTCATGTGACTCAGCCTAATATTTTCTTCTTAAAAAATTATTATATTTGTTTGACTAGTTTCCATTAGATGAATTTTTAACTGATCATTTATTTGGGGGTCAAACTCTACCTAAACATAAAAACATGCAAGGGACTTACCAACCTTTCCCCAGAAGCCCTTATTATCTGGGGCAATTCTTGTAGACATTTCAGTATAACACTGCCTAGTGTGTTGATCCTACCAGTATGTAATAAGTGACTTAGTCTATTAGCTTACTTTGTTACATTGGTCCAGCAGATGAAGATAATGAATGAATGAATGAATGGGAGGGAACGGAAGGAAGGAGGGAAGGAGAGAGAGAGGAAGGAAGAAGGAGATAGAGAAAGAAAGAAAGAAAGAAAGAAAGAAAGAAAGAAAAGAAAGAAACCCAAGTACCTGAATAAACTTCAGTTTTAATCTTGCTCCCAAATCATCTGAACCTCAGAAAGTGATTTTTTAAAATATTTTCTAAATGAAAAGGATTTGGTACATTTCCATTCTCTGTGATAGCATCAGAGTAATTAATGCCATGACAACAAGAAAAAGGCTAAAAGGAATAAATAAAAAGAGAAGTTAATTTTTCTATTTGTTGCTGATATAAGATGCTTCAGTTTCTCTTGAAAATTAAATTATTTTCAATAATATTTTAAATCTTCTATTTACTTCACAAAGAAAACCTCAATTCAGTTCCAATCATCTCAAACAACTGATAATTTCCCATCAAGTTAACAGTTTTAAGGCTCTCTGGAGCAGAGAACAGGAGTCTTTCTGTCCAGTGAAGGAGTTAGAAATCAGAGGAAGGGGCTCCCTAATGACTCAGGCTGGGTGGCCCTTTGCTGGTGGTCTGCAAATGGGCAGATTGGTACTCATTAAGATTCCAAGTGATATTCATTCCAGTACCCTTTCACCAAAATGATACAAACTAGACTCTAATGGATATTTTAGCATTCTTTTACCAAAGGCTCACAGGATGTCCAAAAGCATCACAGGATCCAAAACTTCAAGGTCATTAAAGTCTACACTTATCTACACTTTTTGCAGTACCTGAGGGGGCAAGGTCTCTCCATTTAGGCCTCTGGAGGAAGTTCCCAGTGGACACACTCTCCCTCCCTTTCTCTCACCTTCTCCCAAGCATCTTTAGGTCCCTTCAACTCTCTTCGCTTCAGCCCCTCTCAGAACAGGACATATCACTCTTCCCCTTAGGCAACCTGAGTCCTGGGCCTGGTCTCATCTTCTGCTTTGCAAACTCTGCCATCTCAGACTTCGTTGGGAATTCAGAGAGGTCTATCTCTGCTTAAGCTTCCTCCACGTCCAGGGTCTGTGGAAAAGGTGGGTATTTCAAGGTCAGTTAAGACACTCTTTACCAGTTATGTTGCAACTCACTTCTCCACTAAATACTTGAAGGTTTACACCCCTGATCACAGAGCTGGTTCATTTTCTTCCAAAGGCTTGAGCAAGGCCCTGTCTAATCTTCGTGAGGAATGTGTACATCAACTATGAACATGACTTTGGCCCCTATTCCTTGTGAAATAATACCTCTAACCTTATGATATTAAAAGCTCATGGCTTTCCTGCCCTGCATTTTATTACAAAGGGTCCCCACATTAATTGAAAATGCTTCTGCCTGAGTCGTTCAAGATGAAGCTTGCCAGGCTCAAAGAGTGCCACTCTGACACTCTAGTTTCTGTCATGACAACAGATGTGACATTTACCTGATGCAGATCTAGCTGACCTCTAGAAATCAAGCCCAAGTAAATTCCATTTAGGAAAAAGCCCTTTTTTAAAAACCAGGACTTGGTTTATATGACCCAGTCATGCCTTCCACATCCATACCTCCTGCTATTGTTACTATGATATAATATGTATCTGAAGAAAAACATACTTATTGATCCAGAAGATCATTAATCTAGATCGGAGATCAACAAGTTTTTTCCTATGACAATTCAGGTAGTAAACATAGTCTCT